>NW_014040427.1:90542-94312 GCF_001186125.1 Sphaeroforma arctica JP610 | reverse complement strand
TATATATATATATATTCATCCCTGTTCCTGTAAGTGCAAGTTATACGCACTAGTTGTTCTATCAATACGAACTATCCACCTATTTCGCATATTGCGTTCAGGGCATACGCGGGATGAAGATTTCACAATTCTAGCTACTTTGTCCTAAATTCACTACTACCACTTCTTGATGCATTCGTTATCTGGTGTTCCACATGCAACTCGAGTACCTTAGATACGCATCCCCAATTACACCCTAAACATTAAATATACTCTAAACCCTAAATATACCTTTTACTCTAAATACGTCGTCGCAGCAGTGATTTGCACACATCGTATATACCCTCAGCACACCAGGCACTACTCCTGTGGTGGGGGGGGGGCTTCACACTTTCTCGTAACTATTGTTATATGTAGCCATGAACCTGAAGTTATAACCAATGTAACTAAAGGTATTGCCATGTACCTACAGTCATAGACACACTCCAACAGTGTATACTGACCCGTTCTGGTTCACACGTATGTCATCTGACGTCCTTGCCCATGCACCACCCCACACTCAGCGCCACACTCGTGCGCGATGTCCTGCCCTATTTCGACAATGTGGTCATCTCGCCGGGGCCAGGGGACCCCACGTGTGACTCAGACTTTGGCGTAAACAGTTCGGTACTTAAGGAGAGCTCAATCCCAATCTTCGGGGTGTGTCTGGGACACCAGGGTATGGCAGCGCTGTATGGCGCACGGGTGGTACCTGCACCACAGGTTATGCATGGGCGACTCAGCAGTGTGACTCATAGGCAGTCACGGACGGAGAGGTGGGTATATCTATAAATAGCTACCAATAAGATATAGATGTGCATTTTTTTTGGTACTCATGAGGGACTGCAAGTATCCGTTTGATTGTGTTGGAGCTCATAGCTGTTCGCGTGAGAGTGTGTATGTGCGTGATTGTATACCTATGCCATGGTGCGTGTGTTAACCTTTTATAGCCCAGTATTCAGGAAAGTACGAAATAAAGCGCTATATATGGATTGTTGACTGTGGACTCAGCTCTTGTGTGTTCGACCAACTCAGAAGCCTTAAGCTCCATATACATACGCCCGAAACACAAAAATCCTACACAAACCCTACATCCCAGTATCCAATCAGTACTCAAGAATCGCTACGTGCTGCCCCGAATTACAACCACCACTCTCCTGACAGTAGACCTTGTAGTATTCGAGTGTGTGCCACGTGTCAAATTATTCTAGACACGGTAGCATACCTAATATAGTATATATCTACATATTATAACACGTAGTATATATCTACATATTATAACACGTAGTATATATCTACATATTATATCATGTAGTATATATCTACATATTATAACATGTAGTATATATCTACATATTATAACACGTAGTATATATCTACATATTATAATACGTAGTATATATCTACATATTATATCATGTAGTATATATCTACGTATCATAACATGTAGTATATATCTACATATTATAACATGTAGTGTCCACCTACATACTGAATATAGCACCACCTACATTTAATTTGTATTCTCAGGTGTGCAACATCACAGCTGTTCGATGACATCCCCAGTCCCTTCAGTGTAGTTCGGTACCACTCCCTCGTAGTGGCTGCGTCAGGTATAGTACATTTGCGCCATTTGTTGTTGGTGTCCATAAACCACCAAGTGTTTGTGTACTAGGGTTTAGGGTTTGATTGCTGTGCTGTGTGGTGGCTCTGTTTGTATTGGCGTTGTGGGGGTTTTCTGTGAGCTGGTTGGGATGGCCCGGTGCAGGGTCTCTCTTTGACTCTGTAGGTCTCGCCAGTCAGTGTGGCTACACGGGCAGAACGTGGTTGCCATGGCAACCACGCATATGGGCCTCATGACTGTCCTGTTGTTCCGATGTTCTGTATCAGTGCCTAGGGTGCAGCAGCAGCTTCGCTCAGCACCCCATCCTTAGAATATATCACACTGTCTGGATATGATATTATTATATTCTGATGTGGAAGTACTTACATGCTACTAACATACACATATTGAAATGTACGTGCTATCTATTAACATACACTTGCATGTATGTACTTGCATGCTATTCCCATATTCCTTTACATGCACTCACATGCTGCCCTCTTGTTGGCTAGATCTGCCCTGTGATCTCGAGGCTATAGCCCACAGTGACGATGGGGTGCTGATGGCCTTGAGGCACCGTTCGCACCCTCACTGGGGCGTTCAGTTTCATCCAGGTGGGTGTGTGTGTTTGCGCGTGTTTGGTGCGTGGAGAAGGGTGTTGTGCACAGCTATAAACGTGTGTGATATACACCTGATGTATTTAGGTTTAGTCTCGTTCTTAGCCTGGTTGTAGTTGTTTGTGTCTGTGTGTGTGTGTGTTTGTGTCTGTGTGTTTGCGTGTCTGTTTGCATGTGTATGTGTACGTTTTTATGTGTGTTTAAGACAGTCCTGGAATTACTCAGGTTCTGATGAGGTGGAAAGGTTACAGCTGTTGATTGCGCGGGCACGCATGCAGACTACCCTAGTCAGCTGCCGTCTTCTATAACTTAACTTATGTCATATATCATACTTTCATTTGTACTGTATGTCATATATCATACATTCATTTGTACTGTATGTCATATATCATACATTCATTTGTACTGTATGTCATATATCATACATTCATTTGTACTGTATGTTGTATATCATACATTCATTTGTACTGTATGTTGTATATCATACATTCATTTGTACTGTATGTTGTATATCTTACATCCTTCTCTCTCCCTCGCCCACAGAGTCCATCTGCACTCAGTACGGTGCGACTCTGCTGGCGAACTTCCGTAACATGTCGCTGCAATGGAACGCCAACGAAGGGTCTCTCCGTGCACGTATTCACTGCCAGGCCACTCTCCAAGAATTGCTGCATAAACTAGGGCTAGACACCTACCCGCACACTCGTGCGCACCCGTCCGAGCGCAAACAGGACAGGGCAACCCCTGGACCTGCCCTCAGCAGTACAGACACCCACCCAGCCACACCCAGGGAGGACTCCCCCGAGGTGCACGCGGCACTTGGTGCACCCCCCTTGGCGCAGGAGGCGTATACGTTGATTGTAGCTCAATGGGACGATCTCAAGACCTTAAGGTGCAGTGCTGCTACGCCGCCTGTGTTTGCGTTTGCGTTGGCGTTTGGGTGTGGGTTATGTGTATGTGGCTCAGACACCTCTGATCAAATGATACGCTATTTGGCCTAGATTTTCGTTGATGGGAGGGGTGATTTGATAGTGTTTGTTGTGATGTGAGTTTGTGCGTTGATAGTGTTTTTCGTGACGTGGGTGTGTACTTTGATAGTGCTGGTGGTTGTTTTTGTCGTCGTGGATACCGGGTATGGCAAATGACTTAGAAAGAGCACATACTCATGGTGAAGCCGAAGAATTATTAGTTTATCTTACGGTTTACTGAGAACGTCATTTACTTTGTATCTACTTTTGGCTGTACAATCGGTTTGTTGGTGCCACTCATAGACACCACTCCCTTTTAAGTGCTTGGGACTGTAACCTGTAACACATGTCCTATCTTTTTTTGGTCTTTCTCTTCGCCTTGCTCTTGGTACATTGCGGTCTGTAGCTGTCTGCAACTCAGTATTCTTACCGCTCCTTTAGATTTGTCTCAACTCATATATATATATATATATATAATTATATGGTATGTATATATATATATATATATAGTCTACTAACTAATATAATAATATATATATATGTGTGTGTGTGTGTGTGTATGTA
>NW_014040427.1:77480-90522 GCF_001186125.1 Sphaeroforma arctica JP610 | reverse complement strand
TATATAGTCTCAACTAATATATAAATAATATATATATGTGTGTGTGTGTGTGTGTATGTATGTATGTATATATATATATATATATATATATCCATATATATGTAGTAAGTAGGGGTTTTACTTATGACCTCGCATATTACAGCTATTCGGATTGTTATCCATCCGTGACCTATCATTAGCACTCCCACTCAGTAGCCTTGCCACCCGTCCCTTCGCCTGATAGTTCTGTACTTTATTCTCCCCTGACAGCTCTGAAGACATATTCCTTGAGCTGTTTGGGGATGCTGAGCCTTCGTGGTGGCTGGACTCGTCCCGGTATGAAGCGGGATTGAGCCGATTCTCATTTATGGGCGATGGACTGGGTCCTTACAGGTAGGTATACATCGCAGGCACACTGTGGCTGGCTGCCACAGGGCTTTACTGGATGTGTGGGGGAGAATGCATTTGCAGACTACTGCAGACCCACGTGGTTGGTATATGTATATGTATATGTATATGTATATTCATATATGTATATGTATATGTATAAAAATTTATATACGTTTTTCTATATGTACTTGCTCTATATATATATATATGTGTGTGTGTGTGTGTGCGTGTGTGTGTGTGTGTGTGTGTGTATGTATAGGTATATATATATATATATATGTTTACTTAAATCATCGGAGATGGATTGTTGTACTGTGTAGACATTTTCTGTTCCGTGAACTACTGCACCTTTCCCGCGAGAATTGGCTCGTAGAGTCGACCCATTGCCAGTGTAGACATTGACTACTGTTCCTTCGCACAGTGACTGTTGTGCCGTATTTATATATAGTTATTGTTATATCGAAAGAATGAGGTTTGAGTGAGGTTTGATGGACCATATGAAGGAAGGATAGGCTGCCCTTTGTTAGATATCAATAAACCATGTATGGCACAGGAGATCTTATATAGGTCTATGTATGATATCTATTTAATGTAATACAATATCTATGACATAGTAGATCATATATATAGTCTATGATATCTATATAATATACTGCAGTATCTATATAATATAATATAATATCTATGACACAGTAGATCAAATATATGGTCTATGTATGATATCTATATGATATATTACAATATATATGACACAGTAGATCAAATATATGGTCTATGTATGATATCTATATGATATAGTACAATATTTATATACTATAATAAAATATCTATAACACAGTAGATCATATATATGGTCAATGTATAATATCAATATGATATAGTACAATATTTACATATTATATTGCAATATCTATGACACAGTAGATCATATATATGGTCTATGTGTAATATCAATATGATATAGTACAATATTTATATACTATAATGCAATATCTATGACACAGTAGATCATATATATAGTCTATGATATCTATATAATAACATACAATATCTTTAGTACAAGAGTCAACCGCAGTTATCGAGGGTTAGTGCATGCTCTGTCATGCACTGGCAGTCTCTGCTTCACGTTGTTTGCGTAAGCGTACGAGATTTTTAACGGACTGGTCACTATTTGGCGTTTTACACAAACTCTAGCGTGTGTCTGTACGTGTGACATTCTACTATTAGCAAGCACCTGATCCTTGATGTTCGTACTTGTACTCGTTATGTGCTCGTTATCATACCACATGCCACTCATACTCTGCCAGATTACATTCTTAATCCGCCACATGCCACTCATACTCCGCCAGATTCCATTCTTACTCCGCCGCATGCCACTCCTACTCATTCACAAAAAAAGCCAACTCACTCTCCGGCCCACATGATCACCTATTTCACTCTATCCCATCCACGCGCCACGTCGTAACCGATTAGGGTCAACTAAACCCCTAAACCCTAACCTCCTACCACTGGTCAACTAACCCCCTAAACCCTAACCTCCTACCACTGGTCAACTAACCCCCTAAACCCTAACCTCCTACCACTGGTCAATTAACCTCCTACCACTACACCCACAGCGAGACTCTCAAGTACGAGGTCAGCACCCGCACCGTCGCCATCGAACACACTCAACAACACACACAGCCGGCATGTACACTCGGCACATACGCACGCACACACACACACACACACGTGCAAGGCTGTGTGTGTGCGGACGCATGCATGAACCAGCCTCGCGCAGACGATGGCGTGCGTGTGTGCACAGTGCCGCTGAGCGATGAAGAGTGCTTTCTGCAGTTTATGAACGACCGCATGGACACGCACCACCGCGTGAGCGAGCACTGGGATTACATGGTGTGTTATGTGTGTATGTGTTGTGTGTTATGTTTGTATGTGTGTAAGATGCGTGATATGTGCGTATGTGATGTGTGTATGTGTGATATATGTGTGTATGTGTGTGCGCAGGCTGATACCGATTCATCGGACGCCTGCGATATTATGTGTTGCTGCGCGTGGTGTGGTTGTGGTTGTGGTGTACATACTCTATACAGACTGCTTCTTCTTACCTATTGCTTTGAGTACTTTAATACTTATTGCTTCGAGTACTTTAATTCGATAGCACTTGTTTTGCCTCTCATTTTTTTTCATAGTCCTTGATCGGTGCGTCTGACAGTTGTTTACGTCCCTTTGCATTATAGACGCATGAACCGATGGATGTGGAGACGATCCCTTTCGAACTGCACTGTGGATATGTGGGGTATCTCGGCTACGAGTTAAAGGAGGAGTCCGGGTTAATGGGTATGCCATATATAACTATATGTTTATGAGTGTATATATATATATTTACATATATATATTTATATATTTATATATACATACATACATACATACATACATGCATACACACATATATACCTACATACATTTGCATACATATATTTTTTGTATACATATTAAAAAGTGTGTTTTATGCACTTATAAAAATTACATTATCAGACCATCGTGAACTATTTCAGTTCTGACCATTTCCGTTTTGTGCTGTTGAGTCATAGAGTGCACTGTAAATCACCCAGCTGCTGTCGCGGAGATATGTGTGATTTGTTACATGCCTGTTACTACCTACTTCTAATATCTGGACAATTCTTTGCTTTGTATGATTGTTGTATGATGACTTGGCTTGGCCATGCAAATCCGTGATAGGAAGTATGGGGATGTGGCGGGGGTGGTGTCAGTACTACCCTACGCCAACTCCAACAAGTAGTCCCGAACTGTGGCACTGAAGCGGTGCTGATGTTCTAGGTATCAATAAGCTTCTTAATCGGCTCGTGGTGTGTGTGTGTGTGAAGTATATATATATATACGTATATATATATATATATATATATAACCGTTTGCCCATTTTATGCTAAAGAACGTACTACAGATATATTTACAACTGTGCGTATTATCACATCTGGCAGGAACACTCACAGCGGAACAGAAGGCGACCCAGCGAGCGGCAGCAGCGGAGATGGTGTACGGAACCAAGACCCAACCACAACAAGACACGCCTACACATACAAGCACACACCAGCAGCAACATACACAACAAGCACCCCATGCACAACCACAAGCACAACCACAAGCACACACATCCGAGGATGGACCCACACACACACAGGCAGGTATACAAGCACAGCCACAACCTGTGAAACGGCCCGAGATACAATGTCACATGCGCACTCAGCTGCCCACATGCACGTTCCTCTTTGCGGATAGGCAGGTGGTGGTAGACCATGAAACCCGCAGAGTGTGGGCCATGGCGCTGTGTCGAAGTTCGGAACCTGAGACGGTGGCTGAGGCAGACGCATGGTTTGGGCGTACGAGGAATACACTGTTGGATCTATGCGAGCGATGTGATAGTGGCACAGAGGTGTATGGCGAGAGGGGGGCGCGGCGGAGGAGGAGTGCAGGTGTGTACCAATGGTATACGTCCATATATTTTGGGTTTTAGTATATATATATATGTATGTATATATATATGTGTGTATGTATATATATATGTACATGTTTATATATATATATATATGTGTGTGTGTGTGTGTGTGCATTTATTTGTATTATATATATGTGTGTGTGTGTGTGTGTGTGTATCTATGTATTGTATATGTGTATGTACTAGGCTTGAGATTGCGTAAGTGCGAATTATATCATGGAATTTAGTGTGTATTGTGTCTGTTTATGTAGGTTCCTGTGCCTGACTTGTACATTATTCACATTTGTCTGAGTTAGAGATGTTATCTCAACGCTATCAGCATGCGCGTACCGTCGGTCGGGCCTGTCTGTGCATCTGTGTATATATCAAAGGACGCCTTCAAACTCTTTTTAAACCCTCTGTAATCTCCGTTCGTTTTAACTTATCTATAGACAGCCGCAACAGAAGAGGTACCGACACACCAACCAACACACATCTGGATCACCAACGCACACACATACATGTACCCGAGTTGACCGAACCGAAGGACTCCGCAAGGTCACAGAATACGACATTGTCCAATAATACGACCCACGAGTCACACAGCACCGGTAAAATGTCGGATAATACGACGAATAATACGACCCACGTGGGTCTGAGACATGGCCGAGAGAAGTACTACGCAAACATAGCCGCGGCGCTGCGCCTGATGGGTGAGGGTGAAACATACGAAGTGTGTCTGACCACTCAGCTGAAGGTACCCACGGACGGGCCAGTGAATCCACTTGCGTTGCATCAGCATTTGCGGTACGTGCACAGTGTTTGAACACGGTACGTTGCCATGACAACCATTACTTCCCCGCGCACTGTCAGTGAGATCAACATACTTGTGCCCAGTGTATGCCATCGGATTGGACACTTGACACTGGTATATATATATATATATATATGTGTGTGTGTGTCTGTGTCTGTGTCTGTGTCTGTATGTATGTATGTCTGTGTGGGGGGGGGGTGTATAATGTATATATATATATATATATATATGCATGTATGCATATATATTATAATATATATATAAATATATATATATATATATATATGCATGTATGCATATATATTATAATATATATATATATATATATATATGCGTGGGGGGGTGGGTGTGTGTGTCACATACTGTAGTAGCATGTATGTATGGAGTGGCTTTGGCAAATGTCTGAGCGTATGAGGATGTATTTCAAGTCAGCGAGTCGGTTCTTCGCAGTATATGCCTAATCCCTAAACCCCTAAACCCCTATCCTTTCGTATATGCCGTATCCTTTGTCCTATCTCACATACAATCTGCAAAGTCAAAGCCCCTGTGTGCGCACCTCCTACCGTGTGCACTGTCTCATGACTACCGCTCGTCTGTCCCTGCCGTCACCCGCCCAACCCCAACCCAACCCTCGCTACTTCAGCGCGTTATTCTATACATAAACTTCGGCCCGTTCTAAAAATAGTCCTGCGTTTACCTACCAAATGTTCGGTACTCCCAGGACACACAACCCAGCGCCGTATGCGTGCCTGTTCCGCTTTGGCTGTGACCAGTCCATCGTAGGCTCATCACCAGAGAAGTTCCTGACGGTCGACCGCAACGGAAGCGTTGAGTCCAAGCCCATCAAAGGCACCCGGCGCAGGGGGTAGGTGCAGCACACGTGGCCGTGTATAGTAGGCGTGTCTGTGTATAGTAGGCGTGTCTGATCGATATTGTCAATTCAATTAACTCAATCTACGCAATGGCGACTAGGCTGCTCTCGTTAGTCGCCGTTGAGCCGATTAAGTGGGTTGGATTCACAATATGGTGTACAACCAATTTGGCTCCTTCATCTAATCTAAGCTACACTCTTTAATACTATCGTTCACGCTATCATCAGAAATTAATTGTTTGATGGAAGCATCACGTGATTGAACGTTGAGTTCAACCACGTGGACCTTGCCATCGATTGCGATTTTAACCATTTTGATTAACGATTTGCGTTTATTTCTTAGTACCACTTGTAATTATCAAATCACTGATAGATCAGAACCTTGTTGATATCTCAAAAGCTTTGTTGATACACAATATATCTATCGAGTGATTCCTATCCCTACACACTGATATTGTATATAGGCTTCTTTATAGTATTATTTATTTGTTTGTTTGTACACTGATATTTTCTTTATTCCGTTATTTATTTGTTTGCTTGTTTATTCATTTATTTGTTTGTTGTTCTTTCTTGGCTACTATCCTATGAGTGTCATGTGCCAAACCGATGAACTTTGTAATTAGAAACTGTGTGCCTTGCAACCGAATACGCTGATCCGTTCGGGAATTTTTGACCTGACTGTACGTTCGTTGGTTTCCAGAATCACTCCGGAGGAGGATTTCGAGCTGGTCAAAGACTTAGCGACGGACCCAAAAGACTTTGCGGAGAATCTGATGATAGTGGACCTCATCCGCAATGATTTGGGACAGGTATGTACATACACCCTCTATTGTTTGTCATCCTGTGTCAGAAACACGCGTGTGTGGTTGTGGTACGTACGTACACGCTTTATTGTTTGTTATCCCATGTCAGAAACATGCATGTGTGGTTGTGGTACGTACGTACACGCTCTATTGTTTGTCATCCCGGGTCAGAAACACGCGTGTGTGGTTGTTGGGCAAACACGTGGGTGAGCTGGGGCTTTCCATGCCTGTTCGCCTGTCTTTCTCCCGTGTTTTCTGTTGTCGTATGTGGTGGGTCTGTGTGCCGCTCAGCGTTCACATAATATATTTACAAGTCAGGCATCGTGGTTGGTCATGCAATTTCTGCAGGCAAGTTGGTCATTCTCGGCGTTCTGTTTCTTCGTTATCCATAGTAGGAATAGTCATTCAGTCATTATGTTTCTTATTTGTTTTATATTAGCAATAGTCAGGCACATCATTATATTTCTCTTGTGTCAATGGTAAAAATATTCATTCAATCATTATGTTTCTTATTTGTTTTATAGTAGCAATAGTCAGGCACTTCATTTTATTTCTCTTGTGTCAATGGTAAAAATAGTCATTTAACCATTATGTTTCTTGTTTGTTTTATAGTAGCAACAGTCAGGCTCATCATATTATTTCTCTTGTGTCAATGTTAAGCATAGTCATTTAATCATTCTAATTCTCTGATAGTCATCTAAACGTTTTATTTCTCTGATAGGGATAGTACTATTAATTTCAATTTGAGGTAAATTTTTATGTATAAATGCGCATCCTCTGACAGTCATCTGATCATCTTTTCTCTCTGATATTCATTTAACCATTCTGTTTCTTCTGTATCAATGTTAGGTGTGTGTACCGTCCAGCGTGCACGTGCCTAAGCTGATGCACATTGAGACATACGCCACAGTACATCAGTTGGTCACTACAGTCAGAGGCGAACTCAGAGACGGTGTGGGCGCCCTGGACTGTCTACGCGAATGGTATGAGTGTCTTAGTAACTAAACCTAAACCCTTGGTTAGAACCTTGCCTATATATATCTAATGAGTGTTTGTATTTTAAGTTGTTTTATATAGAGGTGTGGGTAGCCCTGTATATCAGGCCAGGTGAAGTAGAGTACCACATGCCTGTCAGATGGATTTCGTAATGGACTTCATCCTCCAATATACCTCGCAGCAACACAAATAGATATATGAGTAGCAAGTGACGCCTTTCCATTCATTCATTGGGCAATTCATCCCGGATTTTGTGGAGACAATCATAAATTGGAACGGTACACTGTTGTGTATTGTGGTCAGCTTTAGTTGGCTCTGTTGACTAGTTGTACAACTTGTTATCAGCAATACACAACCGATGCTGTACTGACACCTGCACATACACGCACATACACACACACACACACACACCTGCCTGCCGAAAATAATAGATACACATACACGTGCACAAACGTTCGCAAGATATTGAAAATCGATCCTCCCAAGCCTCTAACATCCGTCACACTCGCCATCCGTGCGGGTAGTCTGCATCATCCAACCTTGCAACCGATTCCCGTTAAGTTTATTATAGCCTTTCCCCCCCCCCCCCCCCTCCCTATTCAGCCTTGCGATCCTTTCGTTTAACGTATCCATGTCCTCCCATCCAATCCAGCTTCCCCCCAGGCAGCATGACGGGTGCCCCAAAACACCGCACCGTTCAACTGCTGGAGCATTTGGAAGGAGCTCCGCGAGGCGTGTACTCTGGCGCCATGGGCTATGTGTCTACCAATGGGAGTGCCGATATGTGCGTGACCATACGCACCGTCACCATGAGCGGAGAGGGGCTTACTATAGGTTTGTTTATTTGCACGGTGTGATGTCTAGCTGCGGTTGTATGTGATTGTATGGAATTGCGTGCTATCTTTCACGTCACAAGCTTCGTGTCTGTTCGTGGATGTATATAAATCAATCATGCAGGTCAGTTAAGCGATTGTATCGAACTCTGGCTGTTTATATATCTAAATTTAAGCTGACAGCACTATATGGCTTAATATTCGCATTGTAATAGGCGAATAGGCGAGCAACTGAAGTATATATGTCAACACAGCTGT
The DNA here is from genome assembly GCF_001186125.1 of Sphaeroforma arctica JP610. Classification (NCBI taxonomy): domain Eukaryota; class Ichthyosporea; order Ichthyophonida; genus Sphaeroforma; species Sphaeroforma arctica. The sequence goes on along the minus strand of NW_014040427.1, from coordinate 82,085 downwards.
CACAATACCTTGCAGTATATATTGCCGGTTCAATATTTGTCTGTCTGAGTGACAAATACGTGTAGCGGGATGTCGGATTCTGTATTGCCTGCTATATAAGATATTGTGTACGTTTAACAGAAACCACCTATGATATACTACAATTTGGAATCATATTTGGACTTTTTTTAGGATTTTCTAAGTTCCCAAACACTACGTCATATATTGAGATATACACATAAATAGTGTTGCTATAGTGTATACTATAGTATCTGTGGTATCTAATGTTGATCTTTCTGTCTGGGTATCCCATGCAATCGTATATTGTCTCAGTGAAGAGTTTACAACTTTTCTGTATTCTGTACTGGCAATTCTTACCTGTGCGCGTTTGCATGGATGACCTCTCGAAGCTTGTATTACCATTGCCCTAATTCGCCCCTTCGTCTCCACCAAATGCACACACCTTTGTTGCTACAGCATGTCATGTTTGTATTTCTTTTTCTGGCTTTTCTCCTCAGGCGCTGGAGGTGCTATAGTTGCGATGAGTGATGCCAGTGACGAGTTTGATGAGATGTTGCTCAAAGCGAAGGCACCAATCAGATCAATACTATGTAGTATGGGGCGCGCTAACCAATGGGAAGCCAGAGAATTGGCGGGATTATAAGTAGATTGTGTACTCTGACGCTACACTTAGTGCGTAGTACGTGCAAGTTTGCAAAGAAGTTAGTGAGTGAAATACACTCTATAGTTTTGCTATTATTAGAAACTGGTACATGGGGGGGGACTACTGCGGCAGGGGATCTGGTGATATCCTTATGACCCCCCAACACCAGGCCTAGAATATAAGTTTTAATAAAAGATTACTAAAAAGTAGGTTAATTAACGATTATTAGAAAAAAGAGAAAATAACTGATTACTAGAAAAAGGTTATTCAATATCAACGATTACTAAAAATATGTTAATAAACGATCACTAGAAAATACGTTGATAAGAACCACTCCAACGAATATGAAACCTGATGTGCATGGAGATATAAAATTTACCCAAATTGAAATAAATATCATTATCCCTGTAAAAGTTAAACAACGACTACTAACAAGTAAATAAACGAATACTAGAAAACAACTGAGTAAGCGATTGCTAGAAAATAAGTTAATAAACAAATACTAGGAAGAAAAAAATTAAAGAACGATTAGTAAAAATAAGTTAAAAAAGCGAAAGCTAGCAAAAAGGAATTACTATTTTTTGAGCGAAGCGAGCAACTATTGATTAATTCAAGAGGGGCGAAGGGAGGAAAAGGCAGGGCCTTTTGGAATGCGTATCATTCCATATGCAATAACTGCTTCCATAGGAACTAATAGCTGTCGTTTGGTACTCTGCATGTGTACATCATAGCATCCAATCAGTATACCAACTTTTACTTCACATATCAACCTGTGCCATCATATACAATAAGAAACATACTCAAAATTCTCACATATTCCACATTTTGAGTTTTTTTTACCGTATTCTATCATGGCACCATTGATGACGCCTGTGCTAGCTCTCTCCCTGACGTTGGTTGACAAGTATGGGGAGTCTCAAGTGGATTCCTTAGACATACGCGAACCATTTCAAAGCGCAGACAGCGATGAAGATAAAAGAAACTATCGCCGGCGCACTACACACTGATGCCCCACTCGAAATTATTTTTAACAATATGTTCCCCGAAAGTGCGGATACGGGTGAAGCCCTGCCGGAACCAGTAAAAGTGTGGCGTTACCTTAAGGACGTATCTCCTTTCAGGAATATATTGTCAAAATCCAAGAATCACGAATATCACTGGGAATTTTGGCAACTATTCTGTGATGTACTACGTCACAACTCAAGAAACCTTTGGTATTGCCCCTCTGCGTCATTTATTTGACGAGGAGTACCTTAAGGCTCTGGAAATCAGATTGCAAGATGTACTAGGGCCAAAAAACAATGACCACATATACACAGCAAGGGCGCAAGGGTTACCCTGTGTTCTCTACCGAAACATGAAACATGAGTGGATACTGTACGAAAAACTCAGTAGGGAGGTGGAATCTTATTCGGTTACTAAAGCTGAGAAGAGCCGCATAATTATACATGAATGGAACAAAAAGACGGTCATAAGATCTTCCTTAAACTACCGACTATTCATTTTGATACGGCACGCGCTCAGCTTGTGCGACGTACCGAGCGCTATAACACTACCGCGGAATCACATCGCGATGTTCGTCATCTTCACCCCCAGCTGCGAGATGGCGAAAGTGTATCTGCCCGTGTCACTGTAGACATATATACTGCAGAGGAGCAGAACTAAAAGGCCGAAGTCGACCGCTTGCCTCCTGAGCCTGAGCAAACGTTGGTGATACAGGAGCAGCCATCTTGCCACCGATGATGAATGCTAATACTCAATATATTTATAAACCACAATCTATGAAATAATATGGGCATCAATCTGTGGATACTAAAAAACATTATCATCGTCGCACCCATTGTTGAAACATATGTTATGCAAGAAGTAGATTTCTTATTATAATGTATATTATTGATATAATATAGTAACTGCGATGCGCTCTTAAAATATTCCGAGAATTATTCGGCAAAAATATAAACGGTATCCTATTTTGGATCCCTAGGTTTTAGGGGTTGAGTCTCATAAATTCATTTCAACACTCTCCTGAAATTTTGGAAACGAAAAAGACAGTGTGTATACTGTATGAAGTAAATGTGCTATGTGCATAGTGACATAGATGATATATAAGAAATCTCCTCAAACTGTATTGGGGCTGAAATAAGTAAGAATAAAAATAAGGGAGCTGGAGTGGCTGGACAATGGGCTGGCGAGTAGGTGATAAATTTTGGGGCGTCAGGGCTGAAGTAGGACCGAGGGAAATATTAAAATTTCGAGGGGCGATCTCATTGGGCGGACACATTGAAATTGTGTTGGAGCAGGTGATTTCATTTGGCGCAGATGGCGAATCGGAGAAATGGTGGTGGCTGAGACTCAGGAGGTTGGGGAGGAGATGACGGGGTGGGCGACTGGAAAATAGTGTGCATTTCTGTGGTGGCCGACTAGTCCGCTACTGTACACGTTGTGTGTGTTTATTAACAGGTGTGTGTGTGTAGAATAGTGTGGCGGTAGTGTGGCTAAGGCGTGTGGGTTGCTGACGTGTGTGTGTTGCTGACGTGTGTGTGACGAGTGCTGGCGTATGAGTCGTTGAGATGTTCGTGTGCCGTGTGGCAAGTGGGATCTCTGGAATAGAAATAGGAGACGATGATGGCGTTTGGACCGCAGAAGATCTCTTGGAAGGGCATCGAAGTAGAAAAGATGATGAATCTCTCCTGAAGATATGTACTGTATTGTAATGTTAGGAGATGTAACGTAGATAGCAGACCCGATATATCGTGTTGGTGACGTGTTTGTGGCTGTCATCGGATGTGTGTGTAATCGCGGCAACAAGGATGGGTTGCTCAGGATCAGAGATAGCAGTGACTGTGTTGGATGTGTGCTTGAAGTGGGCGGGTCGGGGGAGGTTGTTGGTAGGGGTGTCGGCGATGTTGTCAGCTGTGATGTCGTATTTCTTGGCAATAACGCCTTGATCTTGAAGGATATCTACGCGTATAAGCTGGATGGACGTGGCACTATTGGTGATCACGTGGACTGCGGACTGGTTGTCGCAATAGAGGGTGGTGGTAGCATCCGGTGTGAATCCCAGTTCGGTGAGGAAGTTATGGAGCCATTGGATGTGTTTGGCGGCTTCTTTTAAGCACTCAGCTTCGGCAGTACTTGTGCTATCAATTTTCTATCGGTTGCTTTTCCATATGACAGGTGCGTTACAAACGCGGATTACGTAGCCTGTTGTAGAACGCTGGGTGATAAGACAGTTAGCATAGTCAGAGTCGGCGTAAGCGTCTGTGGTTAGCGGTTGCGGGGTTTTGCTGTATGCGAGGCCGAGGTTATGATTAGTATTAAGGTAGCGGAAGACTCGGCAGGCGGCAAGCCAGTGGGCTTCGCTGAGGTCGGCGAGGAACCGGGAGAGGTTGTTCACAGCAAACGTAATGTCAATGCGTGTGAGGATTGATAGGTAGAGTAGTGTGCCAATAATTTCCGGTAGGGACAGGTGTGGGGTGTGCCGGTTTGGACTTCAAGGGGTGCGGTGGACAACGGCGTGTTGACGGAGTGGCTTGTGGGTATATCAAACTGCTCAAGGGCCTCGTTGATATCGGATGTTTGCACAATGTTGATGGAGAGGATGTTGGTGGCGATACGGCAATCAAGGAGCCATGTGGGTTCGCCAAGGACGAAACATTCGAGATCAGCAAGGAGTTGCTTTTTGAAGTGCGCGGCGTCAGCAGGGCTGAAGCCGTATATAATGAGGTCGTCAACGTAATTGGAGGAGCTTGGACTGAATGAGAGAGAACCATAGTTTCCCTGATTGCTTGAGGCCGTAGAGGGACTTCTTGAGCTCAAGGGCAGTGTCTTTGGCGATGCCGATTTTGTCAGAACCAGCGGATGGCTTCATAAAGATGGGGTGGTCAAGGTCGGCGTGGAGGAAGGCCGTGTTGACGCCCATTTATTCCGTGTGCCGACCTTTGTTTGCAGCAACGACAAGG
>NW_014040427.1:73355-77460 GCF_001186125.1 Sphaeroforma arctica JP610 | reverse complement strand
GGGTGCGAAGGAACTCATGCGTACCGGTGGGGGCGTACGTTTCCGTGAAGTTGATGTCTTTGGTCTGTCTGAGTCGCGAGCGCCGAGCCGTGCTCCATATTGATTTTAAACACCCATTTGGAGGTGACGTTCAGAACGTCGGGCGGGAGGTTGGCAGTATTGCGTAGAAAGTAGGTACCTATGGACCGGAGGCTGTTTATTCCCGATTAAGAAACGATTAGTGATAATATTATTCATCTCATTTTGGGGTAAACTATTGTATGTAGAAAAAAAGTTATTGTAATAATATTACTAGAAAATGAGTGTTTATAATCGATAGCTAAAAATATGTTAATGAATGATTACTGGAAAATGAGACATTCAGCAAATACAAGAAGATAAGTGAATCATAAATTGCTAATAATAATAAAACAGTAACAAGCGATTAAGGGGGGTGCGCTATTTGGAAATCGGAAATCAGTGGAAATTATTTTATTTTTTTATTCTTCTTCAAAATAACCCTGCTCAGGTTGTATAGCTAACGAAATGTAGCACGTATTCTGTTGGTTTAGCTGCCGAAAACGAAACTGCTGAAGATCAACTATTCGTACACATATCCACCCTCACCATCCTAACATACATTGGCGTCCGAACCTATATTACAACATGCACAACAGGCCTAAATATGTAGCACAACATTCTATGCGGGGATTGCGATGTTTTCAGCACTATGGGTGTGGATACACGAACGAGCGACAAGGTGGTGGCGGCCCCACTAACAGTTAGTGTATGGAATGATATACTGGACGAGTATGAAGCCCTAATTGAGCAACACCCAGACGTACAACAAAAGACATTCGTAGAAGAGTGTAATAGAAAACGTGGTAAACGCATAACCACGTCCAATTTCTGCAAGAAACTCATGATACGTAAGAATGGAAAGGAGATAAAGGTCAGGCCAGGTTCACCTACTCTGCTACCGCAATCCATTCAAGACAGAATCACTAGAGCAGTGCAAACTCAGAATCGGGCAGGTCGTTCCATCACAGAAATTGCATTGATGAATATAATTCGTCTGGTATACTGGGACATCAGGGGATTGATAAATGAAGGTGCGTTTGTGGATGAGCTCACACAGGCCGAGGCGACTTTTCAGACACGCAGAACAATGTTGGCGTAGGCTGAGCGAAATGGTTGGTTGATCCAAAAAGCTGAGATCATACCTGCGAACAGGGAGTCAGGCGCTGATGCAGAGTTAATTTTAGGGTTGTAGAAACCCCTAAACCCTAAAACGTTTCAGAAGCAGATAGATGATCTGGAAATACATAGTATTGACCAAATATTACAGTTCGACGAGTGTAGATTCGGTGCCGAGCTGAAGAAGGCCGCGCGCAGCGTGAAGATTGAGAATACAAGTGCTAGTAAGCCTGCGCAGACCACAGGTAAAGGAGCTGCAAGCTGGCCAGGTGTGCCCTTGCTCCCCGCAACGAAGGGTTTTAAGCTCTTGGCACTTATCATTCTGATCAACGAGCCTTCTACGGCTAAGTGTAAAAGTCGGTCTCCTCTAGGCTGACTATACGATACCGATACGTTTACGTTAATAAGATAATCCGGTAATCCGTTAAAATGCAAAATGTTAAGCTTCAGCCCTTGGTTATGAGCAAAAGATTAGGGGATTTTAGACTAAGACTATTGTCTATATGCTCCGCTCTAATCACTCACTACTTCGGTCTAGATTTATTTGTGTTTTAGTTACCAAGACTAGATATCATTTCATTGGACGCATAGTTTACATTTCACGCCTCGAAACAATTACCGAATCAAACTAACCAATAAAATACCTCTAAGTCCAACTTAAGAATATAAAAAGAAAATCAAAACACCAAGCTGGTGCAGTATACATCTGCACCTAAACCCCATCCACTTGGTACCTAGCTCCCCATCCCATTTAAGGCATAGACGGGCACATCTAGTTGGCTGGCGAAGAGGAATCAAAACCATGTTGTCCTAAATTCTAACAACGCTGATCCTGTCCTTTTCTCAGTGGATTATCTTGCTCTGAGATCATTATCGAATCATACCATAGGTTTGTACCAACAACCATTTCATGCTTGAGACCCTCTCTCATGGTACTCTCATTAATTAGAGATTCCCAAAGTGTCATTTTCAGGTGTCAGATTGGTGTCGTTCCTATATTATGTACAATTCTAATTTTAGTGGAAAACCAATCTATGTTTGGAAAACTACCTAATTGTCCGCAGTAGAGTCCCATACTCTACCGAGTACTGTCACATGTTCAGAATCTTGAATTTCTCAGTTCTTGCTCATGTCCAATTCGTTAAACATATTCCAGTATTATAAGTATAACCGTTAATACGTTTTACGTTTATAATATACGTTAACTGTGCAGCTACTATTAGGAACCCGCTATTTTTACATAAGGGCATGGAGAGAAAGAGAGAGAATATTATGAAAGCACTCCCTGTTGATTTAACGGAGAAATCTAAGGTCGTAGGTACTAAGGGTGGATACCAAACGCTAGATAGTTTTCAGTATATAATGCAGGAGTTTCTATACCCACGTCTCCTGTGTTCTGAGGCAGGTAGACATCTCGATACATATTATCGAGAGATGGATGGGAATGCACTTCAAAAAAAAATACATCTTGTGTATGGATGGGGCGTCTATGCATGAAATGAATGAGAGTATATCACTCCGAATATGGAGCCGTGAGCGTCGTATGGTATGGTTGGTGCAAGTGATGCATGCCACTAACCTAACACAAATGCTGGACAGGCTGGGTTTCCGTCAACTAAAAGGTGTGAGGACTCATATTCTATACAAAAAAAAGCGATCGAGTTGGATAGGCTCAGTTATCCTGGAACTGATGTTATGATTGAGACATACAAGCAAACAATCGAACAGTTCAAGCCATTCAGTAGGTTGACGCCGGACATGTGGGGCTATGCCACTTTCCAACAAACATTCGAGGCAATTATTGCAACACACAAAAAGGCTTACCCGGAGGAGCGTGTTATGAGACTTTTGGGTCCTTCCATTTTACGACAATTCAGAACAGAGGTCTTTCAAACATCATGGGCCCAAGTTTGTGTTTACAGTGATGCCCAGCAACCCTTGGGTATGCGCTTAGACCCGAAGCAGGTTATTAAGCAGCCGCTTGTGCAAAGGAACATCATCACCAATGCAACCCACGAACGTAGTGCCAAGAAACAGCAGAACGCCGTAGAGAATGCCGTAGCACAAGTTGTACCAAACGCAATCGTAACGTGGTCGCCAGATGAACAATGGGGGTTACGCTCAGAACTTCTCTGCCGAGAAATGTAGACAGTTAGAGGGCAAGTTCGAGCGAGTACCAACAAGAGTTCCAGTGCAGGCCTCTATGAGCATTGTGACCATGATCGCCAGTGTGCTTGAAGATCGCGCACGATTCAAAGCACATCAGGACAAGAAGGATAAATACATACATCGTAATATATCAGATAATTAAACGTTAAGGGAGGAGCAGGCGGAGTATGAGAAAAGTGCAGCGGACAATATCGAAAAGGGCAGGAAGAAGATAAACCGCAAGGTTGAAACCATGTACGAAGACCAGGAAAGGGTCGAGAATGCCCTGAAAATATAGCAAAGTTGACAACACCCCAGGAACGCATTATTGCTAAAATAGACGCATGCACAAATACATGACCGTGAGAAGGAGATACTCGAGAATGATCTCGGACAAAACAGAAGAAAAAAGTATGCGACAAGAGAGCGCGGGCCAAGAAATTAACGACACTATGAATGACCGACTACATAAACTTCTGCAGTGTGATGGCGAGGTTGCCCTCGGGGAGGGGGACGAATCTGAGCTGCAGATGATGATCGATCGTCTGAAGCGCGACTTCAAAGGGGCAACTGCATCCCCAGAGTGTATGGCTACCAATATACACATATATTCATTGCAAGCACACACATAAACAACTATGTATACACAAAAAATCTTGCCAAACAATTTGAAGGCGTCGATGGGGTCAAATGTTAGCTTGAAATTATTGTATAGTCGTAGCTTTTTGTCGAAAAATCACAGAGCAAACTCAAATTACAATTTCCACTGATTTCCGATTTT
>NW_014040427.1:64560-67316 GCF_001186125.1 Sphaeroforma arctica JP610 | reverse complement strand
CCCCCCCTCATTATTAGAAATTGATGTAATACGTGATAACTAGAAGAGAAAAAACCAAAAGATTACGACAAAATATGTTATCGATTTCTTGAAAATTAGCCAATATATATAAACGATTGCTAATGAGCGAGTACTGGGAAGTGTGTTAATAAACTAACACTATTAAATAAATTAGTAATTGTTTTGTTGAAACCATTGTATTGCCTGTAAGGTGTGCTGTGGATGCCGTTGCTATCCAATTGGTTACGTCACTCGCCCCGGGCTTCTCGCGGCAGTTCGACAATATTATCTTCCCTTCATTCTTCCCAGCGCCTCCCCAACAAATATGAAGCCTAATGTGCTCTGCACTAACCCATTCCGCGGCACTACACGGTGCAGACCCGATCCGTAACACAGAGGTGGGTACTCTACATAGTAGGTCAACAAGCGAATATATGGAACATACGATAGTAACAGTGTTTTGTCAACACCGGCCCGAATTGACTCAGCACATATCTTCCATTATCTACTCACTTGGCCCAAGCTTCAAACGGGAATATACTGACCACTTCTTCCCATCAATCTTTCCTGAACCACTACAACGACTATGAGAGCCATACCATATCTTCATACATTGTATCATACATACTTGCCATTTTTGAAATGAATAATATTATCCCTAATGTGCATGTAGACATCTAATTATCTACCCCAAATTGAAATGGATAGTATTATCCCTATTCAATTAAACGGTTTAAAAAGATAGCATTGTGCCTTCTTATGGTTTGATCGGTAGCCACAAAGGTGGTGCATAACCGAGTGTTGTCACATCGAAGATTTAAAAGAACCTCGGTCACCCCGCTGAGACATTAGGTGATACCACTATATACGATGAATACTTTATTGCCAAGTACGCAAACGAGTTTGGTGTGGTGATTCACAAAACCACCCATATCATGCAGAAGTCGCTGTCGGGTCCTATGTGGTTATTGGATATAATCGCGGATTGGGTTTGCTACTTTAACTACGAGTCCGACGATCATCGGCAACCCTGGTGCAGTTACAAGGCTGAGTACATGACAACCGCACGCATTATGCTGAATGCCGTGGAGAGAGCCAAGCCGGCACCATAAGGTTTTCTCGGAAAAAAATACGTAACCCGACTTTCCCGTGGAATCTGAATTTGAAACAGCCATGGGTAAGACGCCGTGTGAGTGGTATGAAGCAGTATACAACACAGCGCCGTGTAAGATCCTGCGCGTACGAAGGGGACCCTCTGTCACAACAGAACAGCTCGTGTTCGGTGAAACCAGCGATCCGCGCAAGATTCTGGGGTCAGAGCCTCTCCAACGAATATTAAGCCTAATGTGCATGTAGATATTTAGTTATCTGCCTCAATTAAAATATTTAATATTATCCCTATTCAAATCAATGTTCAAAGAGATAGCATTGTGCTTTCTTATGGTCTGATTGGCAGTCACAATGCATGACGTACGGACATATGCCTGATAACTTTTGATAATACACAACAAAGGTGCTCTATACTCGACTTTAGGCAGTACGAGCTCGTGTTGTATCGTCACTCACAATGATACTTTTATGTGGTCCTCTGGATGTGTAGCGCTACATACGCACACATTTCCTCGTAACTGCCAACGTCCACAATGCGATAGATACGTGACTGTGATATACTTTTATTGGGCGGGCTTCCTGTGAATGTACAAAGCTGTGAATATATATGACATCTCGGAGAACGTTCACTTAACGATAGACGCACTAAACTTGGTACAGTCGTGACTGTGGTATAATTGGGCGGATTCCCTGTGTTTGTATAAGACTGTGAATATACAAATTATCTCTGTGGAAAACAAATATTCCTCACTTACCTTCATATTCTTTGTACAAACAGCACTCACTTGTAGCGCATTCAGTTTAAAAAATTCATGCAATTCAAAGTGCAACTTTTCCACCATTCTGGATGTGTAGCGCTACATACGCACACATTTCCTCGTAACTGCCAACGTCCACAATGCGATAGATACGTGACTGTGATATACTTTTATTGGGCGGGCTTCCTGTGAATGTACAAAGCTGTGAATATACATGACATCTCGGAGAACGTTCACTTACCAATAGACGCATTAAACTTGGTACAGTCGTGACTGTGGTATAATTGGGCGGATTCCCTGTATTTGTATAAGACTGTGAATATACAAATTATCTCTGTGGAAAACAAATATTCCTCACTTACCTTCATATTCTTTGTACGAACAGCACTCACTTGTAGCGCATTCAGTTTAAAAAATTCATGCAATTCAAAGTGCAACTTTTCCACCATTAAATAAGCGTACAGCCGCCCATATAATATATAGAACTGCATTCATAAGTCGGCAGTATACATCATTGGTATGTAGTTGCTAAGTGTCATACTTAATATCAACTCACAACTATTAATGGAGTAGTAACTCATCAAAAATACAACTGGAGTCTGCCTTCCCTGTTTGCTTGATGCACATAAAATCTCCCTGGTCACCTACTTTACTTGCAGGTGTGTCAATCTCAATCGATGAGAGTAGGTTTGGGTGTTGGGCCCACTGATGATCCTGTCTATACTTCCTACCAGTTGCTATCACTACTACCAATTGAGTCAGAAACCTATTGTAGCTATCTCAGAAAGCGCAGCTAATGTGTGACCTGATCCAAACATAAAAGACCCCGGCTACTTCACCAATGATCTTTAAAATTATATTTAAATTCGGACAGCTGCAATATTTGAT
>NW_014040427.1:40845-64353 GCF_001186125.1 Sphaeroforma arctica JP610 | reverse complement strand
TACGTTATTGTATTGGCGTCCACTTCGCCGAAATTGGGCGTACGAATTGCAAATGGATCCTTAGCATATATAGGAAATGCACCACTCGAAAAGCAATAAATTTAACTACACATTGATGTATGGGACGTACATCACTTAAATACTCTTACGCTGTACTGTAGTAGGTGTCCACGGTTTTCAATTTGTACAATGTATTCAAATATTTTATAGTTGCAATCAAGTCTATTTGAGTGTGTTTTATCTCGAACACTTTATAAACCACACACCTTATTTATAATGGATATACGCTTCAAATGAGCGGCCCCAGCCTTGGCCGATATACCCTTTTTTGCATAGATTGGTTCGTGGCCGTCTGCGGTCACCATCCGCTTTCGCCACCAAATTCTGAGCAAAGCACGCGGCCAAATTCCTGCAACAGGAAAGAAGATAAAATGACATCCATCGTTATATATATATATATATATATATATATATATTCAGAGCAAACAGGCACAAGAGGATACTGTAAGAAGTGCTAGTCAGACGGTGAGGAAGAGAAAAGCTCATGACAATGATAGCAAACTAAATGTCGTTAAGGGAGAAGCTTCTACAACCTTGGAAAAGGTAATAAGCTATGCACTATTCGGGGATGAAATTTTATGTCGTCAAAGTCGATTCCAGAAGCTAAATACACCTTCTGATTTGGTCAAAGACAACAACATGCTAAATACAATACAGCCGTTGGCCCCGTTTTATATCATTTTCCACTAAGAGTTTTTCTGCGATCGTAATTTTTTTTATACAAAATAGCTTATCGAAATCAGTTTTAAAAACATTGTTAGATTTGATTTTGTTCATTTAAAATTGTCTGACAGAGGTCGAATGTTCAGTTCATTAAAATCTAAGCTACTACATAAGTCTGATTGGTTTTCAATTTTGATTCCAACTATTGAAAGAAAATATTCAAAAAAAAAATGTCACACCCGGGGAGTACTTGATCTGGGTACGATAACAACCATATCTGAATATTCCCAGAGTCATCAGTAAGTACAAACAATTACTAGAAAACAAGTTGACAAACGATTACTAATAAGATACCAAACGACTACTAGAAAATCACTGAATAAAAACGAATACTAGAAAATGTGCTAATTTCAACGATTAATAGAATGGTTAGTAAACAATTACGAAAAAAAAGTCAGTAAAAAAATACTAGAAAGTAAGGCAATGAAAGATTACTGGAAAATAAGGTAATAAGCGATTACTATCAAAAAGCTAACAATTACTAGAGAATGTTATCGATCACAAGAAAATTGATTATTATAACACGATTACTAGAAAATAAGTCATTATAAACTATCATAAAGTAAGGCAATAAGATATTACTAGAAAATATGTTAACAAACAATTACTAGAGAATAAGTTATCAATTACGAGGAAATAGGTTATTTTAAACCGATTGAAGTAATTCATTACAAACGATTACAATAAAATAAGATAACAAACGAGTACTAACAAAATTTTGTCAACGAAACATGTTAACAACCTATCTTCGACCGATTAAGAACCGATTACTAGAAAATAGGATAATAAGCTATTACTACAAAACAAGTCAGTGAACAATTACTAGAAAATAAATCAATAAACGATTGCAAGAAAATAGAACAGTAAATCATCAAGGTAATAAGTGATTACGAGAAGACAAGTTAGCAAACAATTACTAGAAAATAAGTTTTCGATTACTAGAAAAGGAGTTCATAAACGATTACTGAAAAGTAGGTATACTAGAAAATAATGATTACTAGAAAATAACTATGTCTATGAAATAAGCTGGTAAACTGATACAAATATGAAGCCTGATATGCATGTAGAAAATATTTTATCCCACATTGAAATAAATAACTTTATCCCAATTAAAGAAATTGATAAATGAGTCGTTGATATCGTTGCATCGACTGATAAGCGTGCTTCCAAATAAGAAAGATTGCCATGACTATGTTTTGCTTGTCACATTCGCTTGATCGGTAGCCAAAAACATACCCCTGGAACGTTTGACATGATACTGAATAAAAGGGTTCTATACCCAACGATAGCTAGTCTAAACTCGTGTTGTGTCGTCACTCACAACCCTGCTCTTCCGCGTTGCTTCGGATGTGTAGCGCCATGTACGCATTTTCTCGTATCTGCCAACGTTCACAATACAAACGACGTGACTGTGGTATAATTTTGTTGAACGTGTTTCCTGTGAATTTTACAAACCTGTGAATACACAACACCTCGGAGGAAAACAAATGTTCGTCTCCTCTTACCATATTATTATCTGTATAAACAGCAGTCATATGTAGCGCGTTTGGTCTAAGGAATACATGCAACTCATATTACCGCCATGGAGTGTTTCAAATACTGCTCTTCCACCACTCGTACAGTGCACGAGTAAGCGTACAGCCGCACATGTAATTTATGAAAATGCGTTCATAAGTCGGCAGTATACAAACTAATATAGAGTCCGCTAAGTGCTAGTCTTAATATTAGACCACCACTGTTGTAACCGGCCGATGTGATCGTAGAAGCTATTGTACACTAACCGCACGATAATATCTCAGAACCAATAAGGTACATTGGTATGCGAAAGACAGTGGCATATACTCTATTACTACACTACCACATTAATTGCTTCAATTTAATTTAGATGTATTTGTATAAATGAACAATCTTATTCGGCCATACGAGAATGACGCCTTGATCACTGGTCTATGCTCTGGCAGCATCTCTATAAAGAGACTATTACAAATTGATATGTTTGAAGGTGTCATGTTTCATATAAGAATTTTGTTTCAAGCGATATGCCAATCAATCAACAAAGTACTCGCATTTAGTTACAAAAAAAACAGAAAGTATCAATTTGAGTTAAGATACACGTAATGACTCGTCCCACGCTGTATGAATTGGACGAATCCTCCTACGCAACTAAGTATAATCCTCTTTCGTATTTTGGAGGCGATATCATAGTCTTACCATTATCGGCGTATTCTAATTCTCAACAGAAGCCAATTGGTTGTTATTGCCACAACATAATATCTCGTAATTTTTTAATTTAATCGTTCAATGGAATAGCAAGTCATCAAAATACAACTAAAGTGTACTCTTACTTTGTACTTGATGCACACAAAACTTTCTTGGTCATCTACATTACTTGCAAGTATTTAAATTTCAATCGGCATAAGTAAGTTTGAGTGTCATATTTCACATTAGCGACCGTCACTGGCTACAATTGGATACGCATACATCTGTGGTACATTAGTTGCGGCATTTCTGAAGGGTTGCTGTTATACCTGTAGGTAGACATCAGGCCGTATGTATTATGGGAATTGTATATCGTGTAAACTAATTCTTCCATGTGTATGGACGCGGTGTTTTGTGGCCATTACCCTGAGCCTTACGCAATACCATGTCTTTGAACTATAGCCACGTATACTGCTGTACACAGATATCGTAATTTCCGTACATAAATGTATATATCGGGACTTCAACGTATGACATACAACACTTGCAGCGCACGCACGCACGCACGCTCACCTCTGTGCGTCGTTCTATGAATATTCCTTATGCTTTATAACTCTGTTTGGGCTTGGCTTCTGCCTTGTGAGTATACACTTGTTTGAAAAAAATCTTTAGATTGGCAAAGATTTGCCTATGATGAATACATGCTGATATATCATAATATCCTCATTGTAATAGTGGACTATCGCTATTGTAATAGTGGGCTACCACATCCTTTACCCTGACCCCTATGAATATACTGAGATCTGGTATCATAACAACAGCAAAAACATACTGAAATATAGTATCATAGCAACACTGAACTTAAATTAAAGCAACAAAGAACGTTAGTACTATAGCAACAACATAAACACATTGAACTTAGTATCAGGGCAATACTGAATGTTAGTGTCATATCGACAACATAAACATACTGAACTTTAGTATCATAGTAATAACATAACATACTGAACTTTAGTATCATATGAATAACATAAACATACTGAACTTCAGTATCATAGTAACAATAGAAACATACTGAACTTTAGTATCATAGCAACAACATAAACATATTTCGTATGCGAGTATTTGATATCAATGACAATATGAAGAAAAAGTGCAGCTGATTATCTTCATTAACAACGGGAGATCATCGATGAATTACATGCCTTTCATTCAAGTAACTGCATCTGCTATCTAACTTATTCTGGCCACATAAGTTGAGAACTACAGACACACACAACAGTTCTTCTATCGATATAAATGTAGTGACGAAAAGCATGCTTAAACACTCTTTGCGCGGACGTTTATCGTATCGAATTTCTGGGTAAGAAAATTTATCGAACGACTTTAAGAAATGATATTGTGCGGCATCGCTATCAGAAATCAGTGTTACATTTCAGGTGATTGCTTTCACAGCTACGATTGAACCACACCCATTCAAAATCTGTGATGCTTGCCTCCCGACAGTATTTACAACTGAAATAGCCAATGAGAACAGATCGGAGACAACATGTGCAGCAAAGTTCCCACTGGTATAATTCGGTATGAAATTTCAATTAGTATTTCACCCGGTGATATATATGTAAAATACCGAGTAGATTTCTTTCATATAGCCTTCGAACCTAGTGGTCGTCATCTTCCACAAACTTTGCAATGTCAGATACGACCTACCATCTCCTAGGTGATAATGTACTCTAATTCCTTGAAGTCGACATTCTTCAGGGTTTTTTTCTCGTTCCGGTACAATATCAACCCAATCCAGAAGAAAGAATCGCAACACTTAAGTCAAACATTGCAACAAATGCAACAAATGCATAGCCCACAGCTTGAGCTTGTGGACATACTAGAATTCGAGAAGAATTCAGTGGAAGATGATAATTGCATCGCTTACCAACGCTGCCAATTCTGAAACACTTTGCAGCTTACGGAACATCCAGCATGTGAAATGAATTTGTTCTGAAGTGAATACTGTAGGAATCAGGAATCGTATATCATACTGCACTATGTGCAAATTGCTATTAGAGTGTATGGTGGTAGAAAATATGTCTCTACTTCTGACCTCAATTCTGGTTTTATACAAGAGGTGTTTGTGCTAGTGTTCAACCGATTAGACTGGCCAAGGTAAAAACTCATATGAACAGTATGAGAAATGTACTGCAGAACAATTTAAACTCTAATGAATTCTATAAATCAACGAGTTTTCTTGCTGTAAAATCTGGTATAAGATCTGTAGTTTTTCAATTGCTGGACCTAAAAACTTGTACCACATGATATATATGTTAAATATACTCAGCTAATTATTTATATATAAGTAATAGAAGACGTCAAACAAGCACAAGCATGCACCCTTGAAATCTGTTTAGTAGGGAACAGTAGTGAGCTTGAAAAAACACAACAAAAAAAAAGTAAGGTGTACGTAGGCTCAATTGGCACGTTGTACAGGGATGATATTATTTATTTCGATTTGGGTGTAAACTATTGTATGTCTACATGCACATCAGGCTTCATTTTTGTTGGAGAGGTTCTGGGAAGATTAAAGGGAAGTTAAGACTATCGAACTACCGCGAGAAACTCGGGGCGAGTGAGGTTTTAGGTTAATTGACGACGATGGATGCAGGACACCTCTACCATTTTGTGGAAGCTAAAACTTGTGTGCCATTTCCTGCAATAAAGCTTGCCCACACTCGTAGATACATACGGTGCGTTAATTGACAACGATGGATGCAGGACACCTCTACCATTGTGTGGAAGCTAAAACTTGTGTGCCATTGTCTGCAATAAAGCTTGTCCACACTCGTAGTGATAATATGGGTTGAGTCAGTCTGAGTACTTTCGAACGTGATACCAAGAAGGATGAGGTTGTCATCCGGAATTCTGTTTCGGGACAAAGTTATATGCTGCCAGATACCACACCATACGGCAGATGTATTTGAAATATCCTGGGTAGCCATAGCGGGAAGTATCATAGGCGGTGCCAGAAGTCTCAAAGGTTTGGTCTGTACCGAAATCTGAAATAGTACCTTAGCAGAGTGATGACACCGGGTATGGGGAATATCAATCTATAGACAAGTACTGAATGTGGATAAATTGGTGCCCGCTGTTCATGGAAAATAAAGCTCCCGAGATGTTCATGAATAGTCTATATGCTGTGGTAGTTATGCCGATTTTGTAGCTGTTGTAGTAAGTCCGGTCCAATTGGCGGTAGCTTAGGGCCCGCCAGAATACACCTTATTAAATTACTGATACAGGCAAAGTGGCTGGAAGTGAAAGTCTTAACTCCGGGAACAGTGGACTGCGGCATCCACCAGTACGATATTCAAGACAATTTCAACGGGAATATGTTGGTTGCTATCATGACACAAAAAGGATTGCTGTTTGTTCACGGCAATGGGTAAAGCTATCACGAGAGGGCTTGTCTCGGTCCGTAATGGAAGCTCTCACTTTATTTGTCGATATTAATATTGACGGCGAGCTCTACCTGCTATATTCTTTGGTGTGTGACATCGTGTGGTATTATATCGGACCTGCCCGCGGGGCTTACGGAGCTCTTTGTATTGAGGTGTGCATCCGCCCTTCGATTCTAGATAAGCGTAAATACTGAAAGGGAATTTGTCCGGAGATCTGGTACATGTCCAAGCGGGTCTCGCAAGTGAGGCGAGTGAGGTTGTACTGTTGATTGAGTCAAGCTGTAGTCCCAGGCAGCCACCAAGGTACTCCCGCAAATTGACCCAAATATATGGAAGGCTGTGGATAGATATCAGAGAGTTCCGCCGCTGTGGACATGGGATAGGTAGGTAGGAGTCTTTTGAGAGTGCTCGCATTTGGGTAGCCTACTAGCGTTGGCGTGATGAGATGTCCTTCGATGTGGACAGGTGGGACCGCATGCAGCATACTCAGTTTGAGACAGGATTGGCGACCCCAATCATCAATCGCGTTCAGGAAGTGTTGTTGCCGAACAAACTGCGGAGCCTGGATGCGTGTGTCAGAACGGTGGAGTTCCGGCCGAAATTGCGCAAGCGTAGTAGCCAGAGAGTCTATATAGATGATAAAAAGCTGTGGGCGGACAATCGAACCTTGAAGTAAACCTTTCGTTCTATGGAATATAAGTGAAAGCTTCCCACGATACGTCACCCGTGTGGAAACATTCTCGAACAATGCACGAAGATAACTTATTCAGTACTCTGGCATTCTGCCATGACGCAACAGCATCCACATGCGCGGAAGGACCACTTTATCGCATGCTTTGGTGATGTCAATACACACATCATTCCAGGCGTCCTTAGATTGTGTCTCAAATTTCATCGCGACAAGGGCACGAGTATGAGATTTGAATCCAGCTTGAGTTGCATGTGTGGTTGATCCGGGGTGATTTGCTATTAACTGTAGGAAGCACATCTCAAAAATGCGTCGAACAATCTAAGTTAAGATTATCGGTCGGAAATCAGCAGGGGATGCAATATCCGTGTCTGCTTTCTTCGGATGGTCTGTCAAAAGGGTACAGCTGAGAGCTTTAAAAAATGAAACAGCCATTAAGAGGGCGAATAATGCCTCAGCCAAGATTCTTTTGAATCCAGCTTGAGTTGCATGTGTGGTTGATCCGGGGTGATTTGCTATTAGCTGTAGGAAGCACATCTCAAAAATGCGTCGAACAATCTGAGTTAAGATTATCGGTCGGAAATCAGCAGGGGATGCAATATCCGTGTCTGCTTTCTTCGGATGGTCTGTCAAAAGGGTACAGCTGAGAGCTTTAAAAAATGCAACAGCCATTAAGAGGGCGAATAATGCCTCAGCCAAGATTCTAATAAGTGGGCTGTCAGGGTCAGGGCGTCCTATAGTCGTTGTATAGCGACCGAAGTATCTAAAAAATCTGTCTAGATCTTATATGAAGTGAAGGTACTTATCCTCGGATATAAGCACTGAGACGCTGAATTGACCAAAAGCGGCACAATGGCTTACGAAGCATGATTATTTGGTTTCATCTAAGCGATATGTGATCAATGCTTAAAATGAAATTAGTGCGTGAGGGTCATACTTTGTGCGGAATAAAATTTTGACTAACGAGTCTCATATACAACACTATGTGTCTTATAACCATCCCACCGTCTTTTGCTATACACGAAAACACAGTGCAATATGCGGTTTTAATCACAGTTGTCATACTCATTCGTTCAATGATCTTGTTTCAGACACTCGAAGGTTGCGCACCAGCGTATAAGAACTCCGCGTAAATCCTAATTAATACGAGACACGCAACCCCGTGATAGTAACCCCCGGACAACTTACTGAAGGTAGGAACGAGTACTTACAAATTAAGCTACCAGTGTATACACGTTTGCTCTTATTGCCAGTCGTCAGCTACCATACACAATAATCTTGCAAGAGATTCCCTCAACCCCTCACAAGCCTGTCACTGGTAGCAGCGCGAATGCGGCCGATCTAAGATCATTTACACGCTCGTGATAAGGTGCCTGTGGGAAATGATGGGAGACCAACCAGCTTAAATATAAGCTGATGAGTAGATACACTTCGTGAAGGATTGGATTTTGATTGTGGTAGATAATATAGTGTAATGACATTTGAATTACATGAGCTGGTTGGCCGAGCGGTTAAGGCGTGGCACTCAAGTTGCCATCGACATATGTCGGCGTAGGTTCGATTCCTGCACCAGTCAACTATTTTCTCATTTTTAACTATTTTCTCATTTTTCATTTCATATTTTTTTTCCGAAATGAAACACATGGTGCTTCTCTCACACCGGGACGTTTCATAGCTGAGATAAACGAAATTAAGATATTGTTTCTCATGGTCGTATCTTACTTCACATAATTTTGTGATAAGAATTGGACACAAAGTACGTACGGCACATCCAGGGTACAATATATACCTCTGGGATAGTTCAGGGTAGACAATATATATGTCTGATTGTCACAAAACAATGGCCCCATTGAACAGACACGAAAATCGCACAACCACACCAACTTCATTTTTATCAATAATAGGCTTTAATAGGCTGCTTCGTACCAGATCAAAGTTCTAAATATGTGCGTCTATGATAGAGTATACTTGAGTGGTAACCTATACTGTTGGTAAGATATTTACTATCAGCTATTCCCCAAGTAATGATTCCTTTCAACATACTGAGACGTCTACTTTCTTCTCAGGATGAACACAATGCCTGAGCTAAGTGCTATCTGGATATAGGATGGATGATAATAGGGTATTATCCTATACTTCCGTTAAGTATCTACTACCAGATGTTTTCCATATATTCGACCTACTATATAGCATTGGCCAAGCATACCCTTTCGAATTAGTACAACAATGTTCACTTGTTTCTTAACACAGGCTTGACACTCGAGTTCAGATATCTACTATTAGCTGTTTCCAATAAAATCCGGCCTGTATACCAGTAGAGGTTAAGCATGTGCTTTGTGTTTATTACTTCCAGAAATGGGATAAAATCCCGAGTAAAGTGCTCGCTGCGTCTAAGATGAGTAATTTTGGGGTTATATCCTATACTGACAATATGATAACTACTATCGTATATTTCCAGAGTAAGCGGCCTATAAAACACTAGTAGATACAAGGTATGTGCATTGGGTTTACCTTCAAAACATATTACACTGCTCTTTTGCTCCAAACATGGGCTTAATACCCAAGAAGCTGCGAAATGTTTACCTTGGTACCCGATACAAACTTTTCGGTGCATTGGTCCACTTTTGGGATTACATATCATTCGTACTTGTCTAATGTTTAAACTGAATATATATGTTTAAGAAGCTCTATGGCCACCAACTTACTTGTCATCAATGTTAGTGCATGACAAATTTCACTAGCAAGTCACCTTATGTCATATACGAGCGGTTTCTAAATGCTGCATTGCCGCAGTGAAATATTTAGTTGTATTTGCACCGGATCAGTTTGTCAGACTATTATGAAGCTCTCCTATCTGATTCTATTCAGTTATTATGTCAAATGAACAATGTACTTGAATCGGTTTGCATTTAGACATCTAGTGTTACCTGTTAGAAACATCCAGGTTCGAGAGAATATCCTGTGCTACATGCTAAAAGCATTTATGACGAATACTCGTAAGTATTTATCTCCAATTCATATTAGATGCACACAACCACAAAACTCTCCTATGTTTGCACCGCATCAGATTGCGGGTGACAAATCAAAGCGCTTCCATCACGTCATACAGGCAAACAAACTCTAAAGGTTATTGCTCTGCTCATTACCGAGTGTTTAACCCTCGCTTCTCGATTATCATGCGAATGAGACTGTTCGTTGCTCTGAAATTGGGCTTCTCGAAAATGAAGTAGTTTTCCGCTTACTATGTAAAAGCGTCTATCTACTGTAGTAACAAGTAGTAGCACTCATTTCTCAGGCTGTAGTTGTAACTCTATCCAGTGTACATAAATGATTTGCTCTGAATACTTCATTCACTCCTTCAGATTGTGGAAGATGGGCGCATTGCCGAATCGACTACAGAAAACTTATGGTAGATTCTATGTTTTTGCTGTGGTGGAATAGGGCAAGGAATGTATACCGTAAATTCGTACATGCACCGGCCGATAAAATATGGTATTTCGTACCCACTCGAACCCGAGCTAGTATACCAGCAAGAAGTGCTCGTCCTGCCCGTACTTTGGCAAAGAAAGAGTTTGTCACTTTTTCCATCAGTTCTCAGTATCATTATTACTATTATACATGGTTGTATCAAGGATTGTTTTAAATTTTAATAAGACTGACTGTTTACTTTGCATATCTGTGGCTATCAACACCACTTTCCGCCTTCATTAGCATCCGGCGATAGACACAAAATGTGAAGGCAATATTCGAAGTACAATCAAGCATCGAACGGTTTGCTTTACATTACGGGGAATACAAGAGTGAGATAGTGCTCGCGACATGCAACAAATTATGTCTACGATTAAAAAATCAACATCGGGTCATCAAGCCGAGGAGAATAACTCATATGTTTCTTCAGCGTAGAGATGCTTGACTGTATACCCCCAGGAGATGAATTCACCTTTGACGATGCTAAGCAAATATAATCTGTATCACGACACTGTCAGAACTATTCACTTTTACCTCGAAAGCATGTGATCCGGAAAAGGAATTTCTTTATAATCTCGTCGTCTGTCCAGCTAGATTGATGAAATATTGCTATTTGTACGTGAGACTGTTCACTGATCTAAGTACTGGGTATGTATTCCCTCACGAGCTGAACTTGGATCGAATATGTGTACATTATGTGAGCGACAATGGTATACATCATCCCATCCATATATGTGATCTCATTCGCTATATTTTCTAAGCAACTACATAAGCAGTCAAACCCGTGTCTATACAAATATTACAGTGTATATGTCAGTTACCGAATGTGCATAGTGTATTCCTCACCTCGGGTCCTCGTTCCGAGGTCAACTATAAGAGGTGCCATGAATCAAGTATCCTTGCTCGAGAATAAGAAATACACATATATGTTAATCAACTGAAGGGATCAAATGGGGTAGCATGAATTAAGCACCCTCACTAGAGATGGCAAATGCATTTGTATGATAATTAACTGAACTGATAATCAATTTGTATATTGTAATCGTAGTATACGGACACCTCGTAGATAGGTCGATGGCCCAATCGCTCCAACCATGAAAATTATCATGCTAGCTAATTATTGCATGGTCAAGTTAAAATCGTTTGAAACTGCGTCCTGTGTGTTTCCCTCGATGAAAGTATTTGATAATATGTCGGCAGAAGAATAAAAGTTCCTGAAGTGCATTGGCGCCGCTAGTCTGAACTCTAGGGAAGCAATCTCTCGGAACTGAGTTTGGATTAAATACAACATTAATCAACTATAGTTATCATATGGGAGTGATATAAGCCCACTTTATAAGTACTTACATCCACTTACTGTTGGTTTGTAATCTCAGCACGTGTTGTAATTCACCACAAGCATTGAAACCCAGACAGTAGTATCTATTTTCGCGGGAACTGATGCCGATTTTAGATACTGTGTAGTATCACAATGATATCGCGTGTGTCATAGTGGCATCGACATGTATACTCTATCATATGGTCTCGTTCGTAGCATGGACTTTCATGGGTTAGGATAAAGTGAGCATAATCGCTGGGTAGAAAAACATACATTTCGTTTTTAATAAATGAAGTGAGTGCTAAAGGTATGACCGGAATTAGAAAAATAGTCTCTAAATGAGTGAACAATTATAATTAGTTCGATCTACTATCATAAGTTGTTATAAAAGGTATATTCTACTACATCAATGAAGACATGTTAAGCTTTTGGTTAGGCCCTGCACACGCCGACTTTAAAGCCGACATTCAAGGAGACACTTTAACACTGCTAAATGTAGTTATAAACACTAGATCGAGTTACAGTTTTATCCGTTAAAACTGGAACACTTTATTGTGCTATTTTATTTGCAAGAAAGTTGGCATTTGTGCTCCGTAAAAATTTTTCAATGATAACCATGGTGTGTTCACGCGCATGCTAGCATAAAACCAGCCTGTGAGTTACCATATTTCAATATCATCTCTGTCTAGTTATTTAAAGAGACTTAGGTACTTCATACAATAGTGATGCGCCTTCTCATGCGGGAACCGGTAACAAATTTAGACTGCCTGCTGATATTGTCGTGGATGAACTTTGCCGCACGATACAGTGTTTAACAGTGTGCTACCGAGTAGAAGAGCTCGTACAGGTCATAGCGGATCAGCGACAGCAATAGCGCTTTACCACTCCTAGCCCTGGGTTGTGGCAAAACCAGGCGTGCTAAATTTTCCAAATTTACATGGACTTTCAGATTGCATTGATCTTCCACCGCTGATGGCGGAGCATGTAAAACTCAATTCTATTAACGCAGAAGAAGAAAAATAGGTTGGCCGAAGAACATGAGTTTAATACCTTTCAAATACAAGTTCGTTTCCACAAAATAGGTTTGACCGTGCCATTTGTTGTAAGTTGTACCATATCAATATAATCAGTTATGTACAAAGACCAAGTGAACAAAATTAAGCAAAGCAGAGAATTTTCAAGAATATTTCCGCAAGGTATAGGTACATATTCCGTCACGCTTATGAAATGGAAGTTCATATTATTTTCTCATAGTTCATCCATTGAAAACAGTCTTCGATGAAGTACAAAATACAGTACATGCAAGCCGTTTACACAAACAAATGGTCGCTTGGTAGTCAGTACAGGTAGGACTGGATGTTGGCAATGCTTTAATTTTCTGTTTGACAGAAGGCTATGAAACATCTGCTCTCAGTTGTTGCTTGCTAATATAGGCGCGGATGGGCGAGACAATGTTGCCATGTTCGTCCTCTCCCCCTATATGTCACCTTCGTGATCGTTTCACGAATTCGGCGAAGGGTTCTAATGGACTATAATTATTGTTGCATATTTCTATCAGCGATGGCTACCGTAGTGACTAAAAGCAGCAAAACAAGTTTCACGAATTCGGGGGTGTGCTTGAAATATAATATAATTATGGTTGTATAGTTCTTTCAGCAAGTGCCACCGTAGTGATTAAAAACAGCAAAAACAAAAAGAGGTTCATCCATTGAAAACAGTCTTCGATGAAGTACAAAATACAGTACACGCAAGCCGTTTGCACAAACAAATGGTCGCTTGGTAGTCAGTACAGGTAGGACTGGATGTTGGCAATGCTTTAATTTTCTGTTTGACAGAAGGTTATGAAACATCTGCTCTCAGTTGTTGCTTGCTAATATAGGCGCGGATGGGCGAGACAATGTTGCCATGTTCGTCCTCTCCCCCTATATGTCACCTTCGTGATCGTTTCACGAATTCGGCGAAGGGTTCTAATGGACTATAATTATTGTTGCATATTTCTATCAGCGATGGTTACCGTAGTGACAAAAAGCAGCAAAGTGACTAAAAGCAGCAAAGTGACTAAAAGCAGCAAAGTGACTAAAAGCAGCAAAACAAGTTTCACGAATTCGGGGATGTGCTTGAAATATAATATAATTATGGTTGTATATTTCTTTCAGCAAGGGCCACTGTAGTGATTATAAACAGCAAAAACAAAAAGAGTAATGTAATCACGAGCCATTCATGTGTAGAGAGAGATCACTTTAGCCATAGTCACAGGTTACCGTTGGTTATTTCCTTCCAGGTGTTCGAAATATAATATAATCATGGTTGTATATTTCTCTCAGCGAGGGCTACCGTAGTGATTGAAAACAGTAAAAATGAAAAAGTAGTGTCATCACGAGCCACTCGTGTGTAGAGAGCGATCACTTTAGCCATAGTCACAGGTTTACCGTTGGTTATTTTCTTCCAGATTTTGGTCGGCATGGTGTGTACATAGTGAGTAAGAATACAACCTATGAATCATCACATGCGCATAATGTAGATTATAAAAGCCGCTATATGACTTCATCCCCAATAGCTTGTAATTATATATCACTCGGTGTAAACACATGATAACCTACCCTGGCGATCAGTAAGTTGATCTATAGGATGTTTGGTGAAGTAACTGATCCTGATAACTAATCGTGACAGGCGCATCATGTAAATTGTAAATGCCGCTATATGACTTCATCTCCAATAATTTGAAACTGTAAATCACTTGATATAGACACATGATAGCCTATCCTGGCAATCAATATAACAAGTTGGTCTACAGCATGTTTGGTGAAGCGTCTGATCCGGATAAGTGTACCTCGTGGTTGAGTCTTCGTATAATTTTCTATGTAGTTATCGAATAGTGCTTTCGACATAGAATGTAAATTTGCTCAGTGGAGTGGGGACCAGCATATTGTATCAGATAAGTCCCCACGTGCCACGTGAGATTTCATTTTGTTTATGTGTCTCCTGGTTTTACTTGGAATTACTATTGTCAGTGATATTGTAAACCGGGGAATAAAAGACAAAGTGAACTTTAATTGTGAAAACAGAATTGTGTGTATTGCCCGCGGCTGATCGTGCACTTCTATAGTTGGGGTTCTCTTATAAACAATGGACAAGTCTCTAAAGGTACATTGACAATGTGGAAAAGTCACTAAACGTACATTCAGTCAATTGTTCTGACAAAAACGTACTGGAATTTTGATCAAATATGTTTAGTGACAATTCCACTTTTTAGGATTCCTCGTGTACATTTAAGGTAATTCCTTATCAACAATCGTAAAGTGATGTCCATGAATGTTCAATTGCCCAACCAACCCAGTCTTTGAGACCTGAATACTAAACCATAGAAGTTTCTACGAGTCTATCAGCATTGTCCAATGTTGTGAGATTCTCAAGGTCAGGCAGGAGACAGCCCTAAGTTTTAGTTCTGCCCTGAATAGATGAATGATTTAAAGGACTAGAAATTAGTTGAGCTATAAGTGATAACCCGGGGAATTCAATGTGTGTGTGTGTGTGTCGGTCTCTGCTGGCAACTGCTCAGATTGATCTTGCCATATGTATTATGGTATGCACCATAGTTAATATAGATAGCAAGAGAGCAAGTTACTTCTCTTATCTGACAAAGTCAAACATTATTGTAGTTATGTGTGGTGATTGCTGCATGGATGGACTTCATGGAAACTAATGCAAGCGATGTAACACATTGAACGTGCATCTTGTAATGATTGAATATGGAATTTGCATTGTATCTGCAACTATATTTGTTAACAAGTAGGTTTGCTGTATTAATATACCTTAATCTCACAATATCATATGGGGGGGGGTTTGCGTGCTTCATATGCAGTGTGTATTTTTACTCGCTTGCTTCAAATCGAGCCTGTCAAGTCAAATAAGGACTGTAAAGGCCAAGCTACAAATCTTATATTCTACTAAATGCATCTGCCTCTCATAGTATAACGCTTAGTAAGGTTTTTTGGAGGTAAACACGTACGCGCGTGCGTTTAGATGATGTTGGCTGACATTTGTTGATAGCTAAATAATGTGCAAAGTTACACACACACACGCCTACAGTCAGCTATCAGCTATCGAGGCATAGTGCATCATAGAGTAATGTTACAGTGATTCAACTTATAGTTTTTGAATCATCGCACACCAATTGAATGGTTTCCATAGTTTATGATATGTATACCCGAGCTACAAGCTATTCCACCAAGGAATTAGATTCCGAGACATCGATCGCGGTTCTGTGATTGACCGCAACTTACTTTAAACGAGTTCTTAAAATTTTTTTTTTAATGAATTATATTGTCGGAGTTGCGTTCTTACCGTAATAAATCAAACCGCAATCCTGAGAGTCCACAAATGTAGTTATCGACGGTTGCTGGTATCAAAATGATTTCGAATATGAATTCAGATATGATTTTCATTTTGCTTGGAATGTTGATTTCGCTCATATAAACATAAAAGCTGTGATGTTAAACTTCGTTAATGGGTTTATTCTTAAGTCGAGACGACGGAAGTGGTCCGGGTACTACATATGATACACATACACACCCCTTATGTTTCGAAATTTTATACCGATACAACTAACTCAGCCCGAAAGATTCGATAAAGTAGACAGCAATTATAAGGTGAGTCATCTTGACGATTTCAATCTACATAGTTTGTCAATGTTTTATAATTTGTTGTCTGTAACTCAAGGGAGATTTCGTATTATCACAGCAGTTGGAAGGTACTTTTTGCAGAATGCGATCGATGTGATACAACATTCATTGTTAGACTGTTTTCACCAGCCCCTACTGTCAGGCTTCATAGGTGAGCGATCACACGTTGAACGCATCGTTTTAGATTTTTTTTTCCGCTGCCTGCAACTTCCTATTTTGGTTTATAGCCAGTATGGGCAATATCAATTTCTTTCGAATAAGATTCATGCTGTCATTGTTCACATTACACATTTTTATTCAGCTTAATATATAGTACACTATCAAACTTGGGGCTTATTATGTTCAATTGATGTTACAGTAGCAAACAAAGTACTATTATTATAAAACGTACCTGAAGCATACTCTTACAACACATCTATGTCTGCTCTGCGAGTAGGGCATAGATGTAATAATACTACATAGCGTACATGAAACATACTCCTACAACCAAGTTATGGGTGCGTACGCACTATCTTAAAATGCATGCTTTGTGAGTATATCCCAGGCTACACGTATAAAATAAATTTTGCAAGTATATTCCAGGCCTTGAGTATAAAATATATTTATTCGCAATTCCTCCACACGCAATCAGCCTAGAGAGCTCAGAAAAAATGGGTTATACCTGTTCTATCCCGACTGGTTTGAACAGAGGTCATATTATTAGGTTCGATTACATCGAATCGCTTAGTTATGCTTCTGTATTCTCAGTATATGAAAGAAGAACTCCCATACTTGATTACGAATGAAGTGCTAGAACGAGAAGAGGCAATATTGTAGTGAACTTGGCTAATAAGATAAGCAGGCGAGGGTTACAGTTGGCAAAATGTTCATAAGACATTTTGCGCATCGATTCCTCTAGATTTATTTTGAACTAGATGAATGTTCTGACTTACAGGCTGAATGACTTTTTTTCGTCATTGAGAACCTTTGTACTTACAAAGTGAAATTTCTGCCATATAGAATCTAGTAAATCTACTTGGCTGATTTTGTCGTGCTGTCGGTCCTTCAGTGCACTAATTATCTAATTGATAGTCAGTGTGTCTCAGAAAAACACGAGCAAACCCTCAGCCTTACCAAGTTTAAAACCGTGGAAAATGAGCTTAGATTATTTGATTCTTGATAACGGCAAGCTGGTGAGATTGATGACTGGACAGCATGTTATACTGCAATCTAATTGCTTGTGGCAGACCAAATTGCTATCTAAACATTGAAGTGGACTTCCACATGACCTTTTGCAAACCTGCCGGTGTTGTGCAAGAGGCACCTGTGACCTTTTTTTGGTTTGCAAGGAAGCTCTGAATCAGCAGTGCTTAATAGCTTATGAAACGTAATAGGTAAATAAACTTTAGAAACCAAATACGGCAAATCACAACCTGCTGATCAATCAACTAAAACATCGTTCGCGCATACAATACACACCATGCCGAATGGTAAATCATCTAGGGGTGTTCAATGCCAGAACGCTAACTCAGAATTAAAAACATTACTCGTTGCAGAACAGATAATGCAATAGCTAAAATCAAGGTTTATTTTAATATCAAGCCACTAAATGTGCAGCCCAAAAGTACAATAACCGCATTCCGAAGCGCAGTATTGTAAAATTATGTGTACAATAGCATCTACCTATGGCCTCCACGAAATAGCGATTCTAAATAACAGTTGCTTAGCTCCTTTATTGGATACTGTTCTATCATCTGTGCAGGAATCAAATGTCAGATAATTCATTCCAACATAGGTTTACCTCGTGCTTTCATTTGTTAGCATAGTGCCCTGTTTGTCCTGGTGTATATGTCTTGATTTCTCCATGATGTTCAGCCAGACAGACGATTGCGACACAAAAGAATCCGGTCTATGGTCGCCAGGATGATCGTTGGCCTAGTATATTTTTGACGCGGTGTTCCAGTGCGTAGACTTCGGTGACACGAATTCAAGTTCCATACTGACTTCGTCGTGCAAGCTAAGCTTGTATTTTTATAATCGAATGCTTACTTATACTAATCCAGCCTAGGACGCTTAGGATCAGGACCGTCATCATCATCTGCCCTGGCATCATCATCATCATCATCGTTAACATCATCATCATCATCGTTAACATCATCATCATCATCGTTAACATCATCATCATCGTTAACATCATCATCATCGTTAACATCATCGTCGTTAACATCATCATCATCATCGTCACCCCTGAAATATATAGGAAAAGGCTGAGAAACAGAATCCAGAGCAGTACCAATTTCAAAAAAACTATTACAGTCAAGAACTGCAAGCTCTCCTCACCATCAGGCGTGATATACTGTCGCTAATCGATCAGTGTACCAGACGAGTGGAATACTGCAAAAGATCCAACTTTCAATTTAGTTTCCATATAGCACGGGTCTTATTCATTTTGAATCGGGAATGCATGGCAGCACATCTAAGAAAAGTAGCCGACATCCTGAACATCTCGTCACACATACTCGTTTTCGTCGTCATTGTCATCCTCACCATCGTCGTCGTCATTATCATCGCCACTGCCTTCGGGAACTGTTGTCAAAATGACAACGAACACCGAGTCAGCCAATAAGGATACACAAAAAGATCATTGGAGGGTTCAGAAGTTGGTATCGAGCAGTGAGGATATACAAGCAGAAGGAGGTAACGCTGGAAGCAGAAGCGTCTTCACCAAAATCCGCGTTGGATGAGTCTAAAACCCCGAACTATATATTGCAAACGGTACATTGAAGTCGTGCTAGACGAGTTCACTTGTTTGGTACTTTAGTGTTGAAGCTGATACGCACACTAAAGTACACTTTAAACCTACAAGATCATACGTAACGACACTCAATTGACATACCTTCTTCAGTACTGGGTTTGGGTGCTCCTTCGTCCTCGTCTCCATCATCGTCATCATCTTCATCCTCGTCATCTTCATCATCTTCATCGTTGTCGTCCGGCCTTTCACCAGTTGCTTGCCTTTGATCATCACTGTAATTCAGAAATAAGGAGGAAGCAAAGTACTGAACATGACAGTATAATACCAATAGCCATAAAATTATGCATAGACATCCTAACTGGTTAGTGGAGGCTTACTTGTAACACTGGTGGGATCTCACGGCTCCTCAATTGAGATTCCAAATGTTATGTTTCACACTATGCACCGTGCCATGTTCCGCAAACGCGTATAAAAACAATTAGGTTTGCTGCACGAACTACTCAATACTTTTGTGTAGGTTGTATTCATACTTCTGCAAGTATATACATTGGCAAGGTGGAATCTAAATGTGTAGATACATGTCGGTAGCATCGAGCTCCATGAATTGATATGTAGGAAATTATAGACACACTCGCATCTGCAGAGTTCACGAGGAACAGTACACATGCGTGGGAAGGAGACCAGAATCTCCGGAAACAATGACCATAACCCGCCCCCCCCAAAAAACAAACAAACTGAAGCATACCCCTCATTGTCTTCATCATCGTTCTCATCGTATTGGGCGTTCTCGTCGTCGTCGTCGTCGTTATCACCTTCGATATCATCTTCATCGTCATCACCGCCCTCTTCTTCATCGTTCTCGTCCCCTTCATCGTCATCGTCGCTATCATTTTCACACTCATTATCTTGCCTGAGATGGACAAATCATTGAATAGCGTATATATATTCTACCATTAATCTACGAAGAAAAAGCCACAAATAAAGCGGATACAGCAAAAGAGAGCTACAATGTAGCTTTCGCATATGTAATTCGCACGATACACACATATAGAACAACCACCCGATACGAGGGATGTATGGTAAAAACGCAAACCTTCAGTAAATAGAGTACTACTAGTATACGTTATCAATACGCTTGCCTGATCTAGACTCATATCCCCGCACTCGCTATATTACCAACACGTCAAACTTACGCGTCATAGCCGTCTAATGATTCCAGATTCGGTAAGTAGCCGAAAACAGTAATTTTGTAGTCATCCTCATTCGCAAGGGCGTTCCCTTCTAAGTCCAGACTTTTTAAGCTCGGGTGTTCCTTCTGCATAACAAGAACAGCAAGGAAGATAAACAACGTGCCTGTTAGATCTGATTTTGCCCAACGATCATGAGGTCCTGAGCAGAGGCACCAGCCACGCTAGTAATAAATAATATGATATTCAAATACCTTTATGCATGCATATAAGTGATTTCGGCATTTTGTTACAATGCTTAATTCTAAGATGTCTATCTTTCGATACAATGTAATCACAAATACGCATGGTATCGACTCGTTTGTAGTATTGAAATCAGCAACATAGATGCAAACTACAATATATGCCTTCGGAGATACCACAGGAATCAGTACTCCACTGCAAACACATTGCTCAACGCACCCAGCATCAAACTTTCTTACCAATGCTAATAGTGACTCGATCGACTTTATCCTGTTCCCACTGAGTTGTAAGCGCGCAAGTTTCGGGCAATTTGTTACCAACACATCCAAGCCTCCAGATATCCGGTTGTCGCTGAGTATGAGCTGTGTTTATATCATGCAATTGTATTGGGTACGGTTTGTGTGAATAGGGATCATTGATAGCAAACACACAGCGTAGTCGTTACTGGGAATTCCCATCCCACGCTAAAGCAAACCTCACAAATGTGTCTACTTCAACCTCTTGATCGATATATATATACATATACATCAATTCCAGTAATATAGATGCACATGCCCTTCTACACACAACCGCACACACACACACACACATGCTGTCACACACAGTATTGCATATATGGGTATATATCTGCATATGCTTTGTGCACACCGATCAACATACAAGTGAAGCTTGATGGATGAAGTAGCTTATTCGAACACGTTTAAGCTCATGAACTGTACATCTGCTGATGGCAACGGAGGGGTATAGATACAAGCATAATCCCTCGATCTTTAGAATATTACCAAATTTGTTAAAACCATGAAACTCACAAAAGTACACACCTTCGTAAGTTCTGGTAAATGAGGGAGCGCATCAAGACTTGTCAGGTAGCAACTATTTAAGGACAGTGATTTAAGTGACGAGAATTTATCCGTCAAGCCCGAGACCGCGTTACTTCGGACGCCGTCCAAATTTAGCTCTGTGATCTGAATATCAAAGTAAAACGGTACACTTACAGTTAATCCAGAGAAAGAAACAACAAACCTATGTATAGGCACCGACAGCCGAAGCTCCAGCATAAGCTTGTTAAAACATACGGCACTGAAACAACGTTGAAACTGCGGCATGTGCAGAAGCCTTAGCAAGGGTGCTCACCTAAGATTTGATACTCAAAAAACTTGATTTAACAGACCTAAAAATGATATTCAACAGTTGTACTGACTGGATGCATTTGACTTGATACCTGTCCACTTCGTGGGGAAGCTCACAAATAACAACCTTCAAAGTAAGGATACTCATAGGGAAGCGATCAAAGGATAACTCTCCAAGTAGAGAAGCTCACGCAACAAACTTGATACTGGACCATCTCATGGAGAAACGAATATAGGAGAGTATACTAAAGACAGCAAATGAATAGTTCAATTAACGCAAGTGCCAAGCTAGGCCCAACAAGTGTTCGTTGCCAGGCTTATACTCTCTACCCCTCTGATTTGATAACTCACGAATTGGTGCCAGATTACAATATACCGGGTGGTATTACAACGAATGCGCACAACTGGAGTATTGGAATTGTAATACGGTATGATCCACTGCAACAACTATACATTCAGGCGGTAAATTCATGATAGACTTAACACACGTACACGTTTAGTTAGAACGAAGAGCAATTATAATCGCTCATGATAACTGGGACTTGATCGTTGGATAGTACACACTGAACAAACCTCAGACGGTGCCTTCCCGCGAAGTTCCTGCTTGATCCGGTCCTCCATTTTTGACCGATATACCTTTGTTATTGTCTGCGTTTGTGTTTTGTATAGACCTGACAATTACCAGAAAGATAATCTATACAACCTTCAAAGAGATATAATAGCGCTCTAGCGGTTAGCGAAAGCTCTGTCTACGACACTGCAGAATAGCTACGACTGTGAGGATATAGCTGTATATATATAATTTTGTATTTATTATAGGGGTGGTGAAATGGCGTATTTAGTAGTCGAGTGCTTTATAAAAAAGCAGCAACTGATTACTCAGGAATTGTATAGTGATATGGCGGCTACTGGTAGGCATTAGGCATTAGGCACTTTGAGTCGGCCAGTTGTACACTTTAGCGAGAGTAGAATTAATTTCATGGGAAGTGCTCAGCTTTTCGAATTAGTTTTTTACATACATACATTTTGTATTTTGTTTCAATTTAGAAGGCTATGTGTACTTACATTTTTAATTTTTACATACCCAACAACCCTCGCCAAAAATAGAATTGGGTAGGGGTTTTCCAGTCCGAATTTGCATAGCCTCCTAAAAAAAGAACAGAATTTGTGTTTGTTTTTAGGAGGCTATAGAATTTGTTGGGTTCCTGGCTCTGATTTTACATATGATGATCAGCACTGGAGAAAAGTCGTCCGTGGCCATCATCATCTCTGTTGAGATCAATATAACTTTGAGTCGGTATATGGCGACCAGCCGATCACGCACAGTTAATTTATGGTTATGTATGGAAAAAATGTTATGATTTGAAATCCAGCGGCGTTGTGTCTCGACAGAAGATCCTCTGCTTAGATTGATGGACGTACTCTACAAAACGATTAGCGCAACGGTTTACTTTGAAATGAGATTCTTCGGCTATCTAGCGGCAGCGTAGTACGTTACAAATATTCTTACATCTTTCCTGACATCGAGTTAAAACTTCTACGCGGGTGCAAACCATGTAAAACACTGAATAGACCTCGTCTTTTGATGCACCAGGAAAAACAATAATCCTACTCTATCTTGTAAATTCCA
>NW_014040427.1:34543-40825 GCF_001186125.1 Sphaeroforma arctica JP610 | reverse complement strand
TATATATATATATATATATATATTGAGCACAAATACATTCCTTCTCACTGCCAGATGTTGTACTCATTGAACATTTAAAACACCAGCCTGGTCTCCGCACGAGTACATAGTCGTAACTCGTATTTACATGCATACCTTGGGACATAGCCTCCGAAAGAGACATGAAAGAACTGATTAAAAAATCTCAATGACCTCTCACCTCACATTCTCATAATCTCATAAAAAAAGAATAAACAAGAGAGAGTAAAAAAACAACTCGGCGGGAATTTCACAGATGAAGATAAAAAAAAGATGCGGAGCTATCCTCAATCCGTTAAACGGGGCTAATACAAAAGTTGAACATGAACGCTTGATCTGTTCGAAAAACGTTTAAACGGGTCAAAGATTGAAAAGTATTTGGTCTATCGCACGAAACAAATAGACACTTTAGAGGGGAATTGACAAATATTTGAACTTCAGGGCTCCGAACATGCACCCATAGATACTACCATAGGGCCGAACCGATATAAACGTTGAAGATACACACGTTTGAATGTAAACGTATTGATGTTAGATGCACAGGATACAGCAACAGATGACAGATACGAATTTGGGCATTTTTTCTCACTCCCAATTTCGAGTTAAATACAGTGCGGCGGGAAACTGTAAAGGGACGTTGCGCCTTCATTCGAAGCAGTACTCGACAAACAAACACGCACACATGGTATGATGAGAAGACTCGGACTACTACAGAGACTACATACTGCAGTATCTGTCCTATCGGTGTCACGTTGTACGCAACAGCACAATCTCTTCATTATCCCGCTATAACAATGGCTGAATGTGTACGAGTGTTAGGCACAGATCAGGCACCATGTCCCGTTTGCAAAGCGTAGGATGCGGCATGTAAGGTATGTATTGCTGGTTTTGTCAGTATGGCTGCAAGTCACGCTTCAATCTTAGTCACAATACACTTGAGCATCAATCCGCATACACAATGGGAGGTCGCTGCAGTTATGAAAAACCACACTCTCCTTAACGCATCCAGAATGGGTATTTACCGCAGCACAAATTTGCGAATGTATAACTGGATGCAATGCAGAGTTTCATTCAGAGAAAGATCAGCGTGGATTACTTAAATAGTATTTCAACTGGTAAGTTGAGTGAGAATGCCTAGTACAGGATCTATAGTTACTCATTTTCTTTCGGCTTTGCATATGAGACTCGAATAGCTGATGCATCCCTCATCAAGCGAAACGCGGTGCGGTTCTTCTTACAGCGCTCTCCCGCATATCCTAACTCTTTTTCTTAAAATCACATTTTTCGTTCAATTAACTCCTGTTATGAACGCAGCACATGCCACAGATATAATTGCAATGCTTATCAAGACATATCGCGTATCGGGTGGTTCTTAAATTCTTTATTTCAAAAGGAAACGCCACTGTCTCTGTCGATTCCCGGGGTTTACCCCTTCAATACTGAATGGACATACAGAGTGCGGAATACAATTCACACTTTACAGCCGATAATTTCAGTTCCATCGCTTTGCTCATTGCCGCCATCTCGGGTTCCTTACTGCGAACATAGATATTCGTACGTACCCTGGCTCCAATAACTCCACAGGCATGGCCTTGCACATCACGGGCTGTGTGGCACCTCTGCACAGATCATGTGTACCAATCACTGTGCATTCGGCAGAGGGGATGAACCCCTCTCGTCCACTGCATCTGGATTACTGTGCGTAGTCCCATCGGCTGGGTCTAGCCCAGATGTCTCGTCGGCCACACCCATAGTCAGGCCCATGTTTAGCTGGTCTGGTTGCCCCGGGTGCGGTCCACCCATCCATTGTCCGGGTTGTTGCAAACGGCACCCGTCAGGCATTTGATGGTGTTGGCCCTGTGGCACCATGCACATGGGCTGCCCGTATGCATTGTACATCCCCATGGCGTGCTGTGGCATCATCTGCGGAATGGCAATGGGAGTCGCATTCAGCAGTCGTAGGATATGAACATATATTTACCGTGTGATATGATATTTAATATGTGGTTTATATCCGAATACGAATACGAATATATATATACGTACGCACGTAAGTATGCATAAATACATGTACATCAATATATATATATATATATATATAGCATTATATACGTATACATACATATATTTAGGTATACAAATATATATACTATCCATATATGGATGCAATCACATCCGCCTACATCTGCATATACAGTGCTTACAGATGTACACACTGCTATATAGATAATACAAGGTCTTTGGTTGACATTTGGTGATGAACCCGGTAGATATTTGATTTAACGGCGATACTACACTTGTAGGACACATGATTCAACAAACCACGAGGGAGCTCACTAGCACAACAATTCAATAATGAACCAGCAGTCTTCACCTGCCGCTTTAGTCTATATAGAAGTGTCGATAGCGAAGTCCAGCCCACCCACACACACAAGCAGACCAAAACATTGCACGCACAACCATGGAACGGGCACACGCTCACATATCATGACAAGCACCAACACACACACACACCCTCATACCATGCCAAAGTTCATTTGCTGAAACTGCTGTTGCATCTGGTGGATAGCGTCTCCATCGTCCCCCGCGCTGTAAGCCGATTGCCCAGCAGCATTGGCACCCATCCCACCTAAGCTGTCGCTGGGGTCCACGAGTTGACCCGTATGGGTAGGGCTGGTCGTGCAGCCCTCTCCAGGCGTGTTTGGAGGTGTGTGTACACCGCTCGCCTGTGTTGTGTGTAGGTGTTGTTGTGCCTGGGCCTGTTGATTTTGGCCTGGTTGTTGCTGCTGCTGTTGAGTCATGCCCATGACTCCACTCATTGGCGTCTGCATGTACCTCTGCGGTTGGCCCATATTAACACCCCCCGCACCCCCCGTATTGACCCCTGCACCTCCATACAAGGGCATAGGACCGCCTGGGCCATTCATAACGTTCGGTAAGGATCCCCTGTGCTGTACATGTGGTGCATAGTACGCGCTCGCTCCAGTACCAGGCACAGGGACCGATACACCGTTTTGATCCATCATCTGGGGCATGATTAGCATTCTGTGAAGTGTTATGAGAAACGAATAAGTCGAACGCTAGCAACGTTGTAAGCAATGACACGCACAACGAGCAGATTTTGTGTTTGTGACATCTCTCTTCCATACCGCGTGTACGTCTTTATCACACACCGCGAAATACGTTGCCTGGATCTCCGCACTTACAAACACAACAAACTGAAAATTCACGACCACATCCAACGCAACCCCGGGTTTACTTTTGACACGAAGACTTACCCGTTAGCATCCACCATTCGCATTGGCATATTCCACCCAACCCCATTTATAGACCCCCTATTCTTGCCCAAGCTTCCTTTCCGATTGCCCCTGCCTCCAGCAACCCCCACACTCTGTGTCCCCATCATTTGCCCGTCCCAGGAGCCATACCTCACTCCCCCGCCCTTCTTTCCAGTCGTGGAGTCTGCGTACCTGATCTGTAAGGTTGATTGATGTACGGAAAGGCCGAGTTGGAGCATGGTGATATGTACTGTACATGCACACAGACTAGAACTATGAAACCAGAACATGTTTATAGCAGAAATGTATTCTCACATATCACGAGACCGTAATATTCAGCGAGACTGTACTTTGTCAAAAACAAAAATTTATGCACACTCCATGGCGGAGCATGGCAGCCACGTTTGTGTTGTTAATTTTGTATTTTACACGTTTTAATATTTAGAATATATAGAACACATACACACACAATGAATAAATGAATTAACAAATGCGCTTGCGAACGTCGCACAATGTGTATATCCATCAGCAGCATACATGCCCACGAATAAACACACCCCTCCAGCACACACACGCATACCTGCAGAGGCTGGATGCACCCCGGCATGATCATATGGTTGAAGTTATTGATGATATTCTCGCATTGGTCCCGTGTCTCCATGCGACAGAACCCCACCCCCCGACTCAGGCCGCCGCTATCTCGAAGCACACGGGTAGAGATAACGGTACCCCAGGGCATTAACATCTGCAATAAGTCTTCCTCCATCCACGTGCGGGGTATGTTAGCCATGTACAGGTTGGTGTCGTCGTAGTGTGCATCGGATACGTTGCGGGAGCTTGTACGTGCCGATGTTTCCTGGGTGGTGTGTGTGTGGAGATGGGAAAGGGGCGGAGGTGATTTAAAGACATACTATGCGGTATGTTATATGAAATTCTTGGCCGTTGTTTTGCTGTCTATGTACTATGACGCGAAACTTGGAACATACACACGCACACACACACATTATATACATGTACATATATACATACACACACACACATATATATACATATACATACATATATGTACGCATACATACATAGACATGAATACATACATACGTCCATCCATGCCCCTCTACTCTATAAAAAACCCCATGCAAAATCAAACACATGCCCTCATTATACTTCCAAAAACACACCTTCGCAAACGAGCATTGCATCCCTTGCTTGGTCAGCTCATCCACAGCCTCTCGCGCACAGTCGTGCAAGCTAAACATGACAAACCCGTATCCCCTGCACTTCCCCGTTTGTTGATCCAGTATGGCTTTCGCACTCACTATGTCGCCGTACTTACTGCACATGAGAATCAGATCCTGATCTGTAAACGCCGGACTCAGCCCAGATATGTACATGTTCGTGTTGCTGATCCCCTCCCCACTCTGCACCCCATTCTGCGCGGCTCCGCTGGTGCTAGCCTGCTGCGGGTTGGTGTGTGTGTGTGCTTGTTCTTGCCTGTTCTTCTTATTCTTGTTGTTTGATGATCGACCATTTGAATTCTGCGACTTAGGGGTGTTCTTGCCACTCCGTTGATTTTGTTGTTGGTGTTGTTGTTGTTGGGGTTTGGGTGACATCGAAGGGGTTCCAATACTTTGCGGTTTACCTGTAGAGACGATGATGGTAATTCAGTAATGTTAAATATAGAGCGGATTAGTTCGGTACATCACATCTTTACGTTAGAATGCGATCGTGCTTATAACACAAGGTCCTCGCAGAAGAAGTAAATAAGGTTGACATTGAAGTCCTACTAATTAAACCACTTTAGATTCGTGATTGATCCTCGCCAATGCACGCTCCAGGTATTAAAGTTGTGCGTGCGCTATACCTTTTGTACTCTTCTCATTCGCTGTGGTTGTACTATTTGTATCGTGGGCGGATGTGTCTGCTGCGATCTGCGCCTGCAAAGGGGATGAGTGGAAAGTCGTCAGATTAAATACATGTGGTAG
Organism: Sphaeroforma arctica JP610; assembly: GCF_001186125.1. Lineage (NCBI taxonomy): Eukaryota > Ichthyosporea > Ichthyophonida > Sphaeroforma > Sphaeroforma arctica. Next base: position 35,544 of record NW_014040427.1, on the reverse strand, counting down.
TTACACACATAATAAGGGGAAGACGATAAGAATACAGCTCAGTGTGCTCCCGAATATGGAATAATATGAATAAGCGCGTCGTGCATGAGGTTGACCAGCTCGCAATACACGAACTTTGTTTCGACTGATACCATTTTCTCATTTTGAACCAGCTATCTATCTCGTGATCTTATCCCAAGCCGATGATAACCCACAATCTTAACATACGTAAAGCTACATTCTTGTCACGAATCAATCCTACATGTTTTGCACAATGAAACTCGAACAGAGAAATACGCACTGGATGTGTACGTGTTATAGGTCCTATTCTATCGAAACGGATGATATCTCGATAGGCAATCCATAAGCAGCACACAACTACGCAGATACACATTGATATCCCCTATGAGCATACATTTTTTCACCATCATGGTTTTAGTTTGCACGACACGAAAATTAAAAACACATAATAACACATACAGAAACACATACCGGTGCCATCCTGTCTGGCGCCGAGGCCACCGGGGTAGCGGCTTTAGGAATATCTTCCGTCATGAACACTCGTCCTGCTACCTGACTGCGTAGGTAAGTAAACGGAAAAAGAATCAATCCTTTGCTGTAATTCCGATGAATTGTAGAGTTGATTGGAAAAGGTTGAATGATTCGACGGGACATCATGTGCTGTTTTACATCCGCCACAAAACAAAAACAGTGTCAAGTTGACACGAGGGCGTCGACATTGAAGGCATTGAAGGTCAAATTGAACCGAAGCTTCATAGACAAACACGTATATGCATCCATATTTACACAAACACAAACACAAACACAGACACAGAGTCCACACGCACACACACGCACATGTGCACGCACACATAAATATACATATATACATACACACATGCACACGCACGCACACACGCACGTACACATACACACAAACACACACACACATATATATAAATATATACATACATGTATACATACATACATATTTGTGTATATATATAAGTATACATATAATA
>NW_014040427.1:31934-34523 GCF_001186125.1 Sphaeroforma arctica JP610 | reverse complement strand
TCATTCGTATGCATATTCAATATGTATACACATGCTAGCAGAGTGCAGCTGATTTTACCAAAATTTATGTATTTTAAGCGTCTTTAGCTGTGAAGCTATTTTACCGCCTGCATTAATTTGCCTAAATTCACGAAGTATATATTGTTAAAGAGCTTCTTAGGAAAACAAGCAGTTCGAACTCCATTATATTAAGTACTAGTTCTTAATATTTTGCTTTCGAGCCTACGCCCAACACGAGGTAAACCTTCATCCTCGACACAAAATTCCAAATAAAAATACAAAAGCGAAAACCGCTATAGTACAACGCAATTCTGTATTCAAATTTTGAAGCAAATTGGGTTTCAAGTGTTGAACACAACTCCCGTTCCATACATATTCGTTCGCGTACCGTTCGCGTGCATGTGCTTGCGACGATTCTTTTAAGTATTTTATACGGGAGGCAACGCACAGAGATACCTTCAATGATGCTTCGCTCGACGTTCTCAACTGTAGATCAAACGAGATTAAGACTGACGCGGTTCGTAACCTTGGCTGCCTATGGTGTGAGTTGTACAATGCGGATAGACGTTTTGCGTTCGGGTTTCGCAAGTATTGCTCCTCCTAATAACTGTATATGGCTGTATGTCCCTATGATAGTACCTCGCTATACACCGTTTCAGTTGGGGTGACTTATACCACTGTGCAATCTTGCCATCGCGTGCGTGTTAGCTCTGATACTGTTAATATATATATCGCGTATATGTTTCTAGTACAAGTACAATGGGAAGTCTTGGGCGGCGAACCGTATGTATATAGTATATACAGTGTATACGAGGCGCGCGGGTTGGTCTGCGATCTAACTACAAAGAGGAATACTTTGGCCTATGGGCGGGAGATACTCTGATATTTATTACATATAGATTCGCGATTCTTGCTCCGGTCGGTTATAAATAATTTCAACTGACATCCGCGGACACTTTTTTATATTACGTCGGCGACCCGCCTGTCACCAGTTGCAGCCCAGTGACTGTGTGGCTGTCCTGTGAGTGTGGGCATAAAAAAAATAAAAAAATAGCAGCTGAGTAGCCTGAGTTTAGTAGAACTAATGTGGAAAACTGAGATTAAATAATACAATTCTCCGACTGTCTTTTTGGAGTGATTTATTCTGATAAAAGTTATTTTTAAATATATCGTTCGATTGTGTCTTTTAAAGATATGATACCGAGGGAGAGTTTGGGACTGGGAGGTTATTCATATAAAACATCATAAACGTATTCACTCGCTCTTATGCTCGGGAATTTGTACCGGCCGTAGAGATCTAAATCCCTGTGAATAATTTAATACATACATAAACATTTAACATTCATCTTACTCATTTCAAGTTTTTAATTTTTATAAATATAATAAGGGATGTCTCAAAAGTATTGAAAACGTAAATATGCCAACTGTCCGTATCTTACCATTCCTGAGTAAATACTATTGTTTTCATTAAAATTTTAGCGATCGAAGTGTTGTATAGATCTTTGGGGAACGGTTGTTATTTTAATAGGCAGGCTTTCTATACCTACTACTTCTAGAGGACAAAACAATAAAAAACAACAAATACAATATGGGACAACAATGAGGAAAATAGCCATTTTAAAAGGCCCATCAATTCGATTGACCGGGCTCACCGATTATACAGGGACGACCAATAATATAAAATTAATATATCAAGGCTTAATCTGAAGGCCACAAGAATAAATTGTAGAAATGCCATTCATCTTCAACCTTCGACCGACTTCAGACTTTAGAAGGTCAGAAGTTGAAGAGCCAAGCAGACTTCAAGCGTGTGAGTTGTGATAGTCACACATGTTCCGCGACTCTCGGGAGTCTTCGGTTCAATCGTTCCCGTCACCTTGCTCTCATCATAGATCCAAGCACAACTTAGTTTTTAAAGTCGGTCTTCTAAATAAATCGATTTTATGCTGCGGATAACTTACTATCATTATACTCACCTTCACTGTGCCAACTTTACTCACACCTGCTGTGCAAATAAATAAATAAATCTGACAAAGAATTCTTGAATTCGGCGGAACAGAGAAGTCCACAAGAGAGGGAACTCAAGAAAGTGCCGTACATCGCCCCTATAGGCCTATACATATTTCAGCTTCTTTGCTATGTCTGTCTGATATAGTCCCTCTCATCTCTAGTAGTCGAACCATGTGAATAGAGTATACATACTTCGCGTTTCAATTGCTTACTACTTTATCTCGGCTGAACATTCACAAAATGGAGCTATTTGCCATAACATCTATTGCAAGCCCATAGTCGCTGTCAACGTTGGTGACATGCAGCATGTGGCGAGTAGCACAAACCTATCGGAAAATGCTATGCTTGTACGCGAGTGTGTGATTTGATTCATATGGACGCTTGCATATAAACAGTTATCTCCTTTTTCGTTTGGTTCACACAATCACTTGCATGTATGAGTTTGTGTTCGCGTGTGGTATAATCTCCGCAATAGTATTGCTGTAAGGGTCAACAGAGAATGACCGCTAAGATACTATGTGCCTACTTATCCTCTCTCGAAGATTGACAAACATTGCATAACACAGGTATGAAGGCGTT
>NW_014040427.1:10598-28869 GCF_001186125.1 Sphaeroforma arctica JP610 | reverse complement strand
TATATAATACATATATATATATATAATATATATATATATATATATATATATATGTATATAATATATATATATATATTTACCTATGTATATATATTTTCGTATTTATATATATATTATACATATATATGTACATGTATATATTTATACATATATAGATTGACAATATTTTGTGTGCGTGTGCACACATTTATATACTGATTTGTCAACTTTTCCTCTGTATTTTATACAATAGTATTAAATCCCTGTTGTGTTTCCATTTTCAAACTATTATACTTCTATATCCAATTAGTGTGTTCAATGCCTGCGCTTCAGACTAAGGTTGTTGTGTGATCGAAAAGTCTCACCGTATTTGGTGTACAGGTTTTGATTGTATTATCAAGCTCTATATATTAATATTTAAATATCGCTGCTGCGATGGAGGTGTATGAGTTTTACTTGATGGTCGCTGTTTCATTATCGGGGCAGTCATCGCGCTACAACTTTCAATGGCAGTGTAGATATTTAAGGTGTACTGTATATTCTTCATTTACGTGATTTCATGTTTAGCGTGTATTTAGGCTGTTAGTGTATGTTAAAACGTGTAGAGTCCGCTTATTATATCAGAGTGAGACATCACCACCGGTGTACGGCTAAGCTGCTCGACTATATAGTACTAAATTTCTGCTGTCAATTCGTGTCATAGTCGCCACTGTGTGCTATTATCATCTGTACGAGACAACGCCATCAGGATGTGATACAGCCGCTATTTTTATGTGTCACAGATATGATGGTATGTACATAGTCGCCAGTGGGTGTTCTATTGACGAGTTCGCGGTTATGATGCCCTTGGTGCCTGTAAGCGTTTGCTTCGAGAGCCAGAGTCATAGCGGTCAGTATGTACTACCACGTCAGCGCCTTCTACAACTGAAATCGGTGTATGCTACTCTCACCGATTTCGCACTCATCGTCCTGGTCGCCCTTTGCCTTGTCCGACACTACAACGACAGTGTTCTGAATGGAATTGAAATAAAGTGCAGTTAATATCAACTCAAAGCTATGGTATAGAGGGAAGCTTGGGATACAACGTACGTTCAGCAAGTGTTAAATGTGTATGTTGCGCGCATATTTCATAGCACAGACTCATACCGTGTATTCTGGCAAAGAAATTTGCGAATAAACAGAGTACAAATATGTAAGTTTCAGATCGGTCTTGTCCTCTCAAATCTGGGAAATATATATATGTGTGCGTGTATAGAGGCAGTAACCCCTCCACGCACACACACACATATATAGGTATATATGTATATATTCATATACTGTGTACATACACACACACATATATATATGAATACATATACATATATACATACAAGCAAACAAACACACACACACTTATATATATGTATATATGTAAACATATATATCTATATCAATAGATATATAGATAATACAATATACATACACATATGCATAGATGGGGTTCCATCATACAAGTACAATTTACCAAGTATACAATATATAAATTTCCAACACAAGCGAAGCATGCACTATACGTGAGGAAGTATAAATCCTCCTATGCAAATATAGTTTCCGATCGGTGTGTATACTAGAAGCTGTACATTCAGAGCACAGACCCGCGTGTTCTTACTCGGCACCTTCCGACAAACATTTCCAGCAAGTACGTCTACGCGTACAACAGTTTGCAGATTTCATACCCCATTCATAACCACGCCTTCGATGTTGCAATAGATCACATCGTCGTCTTCGTTTTTGGGAAAGGAATATATCACACCATCATCTGAAATGGTCATGTTCGGGCCAACGACACTAGCACTTCCGATCCATAGCGTCTACGTGATTAGAACAAATAGGTTTTAGCCTGAACCATCTACCATCAATATTCACTATCAATACCGGGTTCAACTGGCGAGTGACAAATGACGAGTTCAGTCTAGTTGGTGCTGTTCACGTACATAAACTAAGGCAGTTTTTGATCGCGTATATACTCTGGCGGCATAAATGACAATAATAATGCTGTCGCACAAATAAACATACCGCCGCCCTAGTTGTGTATAGTTTCTTTCGCACGTGATGATGCCAAGTGTTACATATCAACTACGTCGAGATATAAACTTACCGAATCTTCTTGAGATACGATGGCGATGTGGGTGCCGTTGAAGTCGAAATCGGAGTAGTCTGTGAAGCTCACTTGAGGCGGGATTTGTATTTCTTGAACGTGCTTCCAACTGCAAGTGAAGATTAGGAGCCATAGGAAAGAGACAAGAGATGAATATCACTATCTTGGTACTGCAAGTGACGATTAGGAGCCATAGGAAAGACAAGAGATGAATATCACTATCTTGGTACTGCAAGTGACGATTAAGAGCCATAGGAAAGACAAGAAATGAATATCACTATCTTGGTGGTGTGGTGGTGATCGACGTTCGTTGGCACATCCTTCTCCACTATCCGAGGCAACGACGCGCCGGTTACATTGCCGACTCTTTGCCTAAGACAGCCTCGACACAAAATATTCATCCACATACACATGTCCAACAAACCGATTGATAGGCCTACTACCCATGTCTACTACAACATACAATGGCTTGTATAGGGCATCGATGGAAGGTAGGAACGTTTCCAGGCACGTAGTATATGTATGTATCTCTACTGATTGTGCGTGTTTGTATATGTCATCAGTCGGGCTACTTACAGACACTCATCACCACCACCATCATCATCGTCGTCTCCTTCTAAGACTGTCGCCGACACCTCAAAGACCTGTATTCTTCCATTCCCCGATGTTTCTCCCGTATCTCCGTTTTCACAGTAGTTGCCTTCGCAGAGGGCAAACAGATACTGGGGCTCCCCAGGGATAAGTCTACCCAGATATATACCTTCAAAGCCTTTGTTATTGCTCGGCAGTTTGTAATCAAGCTTGCATGTTCGCACGGCGGATTTTTCTGTTTGGAGTTGGGTAGTAGACAAATGCGCGAAGTCTGTATTGAGCTATTTTCATCTGTTTACGGCTGTGTTTTGGTATCGACAATATAGCGGCCAATCTCAACAGGCCTTTAAAATCCATCTCACAGACATTCGCAACTGCAATTAGGTGAGAAATACCATGTTCATCATAACGTCATTCGCCCATCACCATATCGTACATCCACATAACAAAATTGTAAAGGAACGGCATACTTATTGTACACTTACCGTCCCCGCTAATCGTAAACTCGTTTATTACGCCATACTTGTCATCAGCTTCAATTAGAGCCATGAATTGCCCATCGGAAATATATTGCAGCCCCTGTGCAATTGTGTTGAATATATAGGCGTGTGTGTGAGATGACAGTAGTTTGAAACATACACAGTTCACGAAACATAACAAGGGTACCACCGCGATAAGTCAGACAAATACTATCTATGGCACACTTGTACACAGCTTGGTTATAGGAAACTTACGAACGTCGTGTGTGGACACGAGGGTGAGTAAGTTTAGAGAGAGATATGACAACGTTAGAGAGAATACTGCCAGCTTAGAACCCTCCATAAATTAAACTACGCCAGCAGGATGTTTTCTTCTTCATACAAACCCTTTTGTTTTTGGGGCTGCTATTCGGGTACTTGGTGTGGAAAGTGCGTGTGTACACATGTACAATTGGTACCCTTCACATTGTCCGAGTGTAGAATGAGAGTATATGTAGGTATACAATGTACACTCACGAGATGGTACGTGCGCGGGGAACTCTATTACATATATTTTCTAAACGCATGTAACAAATTACATACTTCGTAGCCTATATCGTCGCCCTCCTTTCCCGCTAGATAATTTCGTGAAGATTCATTCTGTATATCAGATACCACACCCACATCTGTTTATGCATGACGAGAGGGTAGTGTTGAATTTATTTCTGGTTCGAAAATGAGGACATCCAGGCCACGCACTGATCTTACGTACATAGGCGGCGAAGTACTTGTGCTTGCTTTCAATGAGTACATGTCAAGGCCTCTATATATAGAGGGTGGCATTTCAATTTCTTATTATAGCTACTTTTCAGAATCAAGGCTTAGTAGAATTGCGCGAGATGCAGATAAACGCTGCGAGTTGATTTCTCGATTGAATCAAATACAACGTACTCAATTTCATTAAAACATACATTCTTTGCTGTCAAATATCGCGTAGTACTGTCCACCAACTTGCGTGACTGAACTGGCCTCCAAATGCTTTGGTGCCCCATCGATGATATCTCGAAATTTTCCTTCTTCCAGAAGCTGTATGTATATATATAATAAGGTACTTTAGATATGTACATATATATATATATATATATATATATGAATTAATATATATATATATATATATGTATTATATAATTATATATATATATATATATATAGTATATATATATATATATGAATTAATATATATATATATATATTATATATATATATATGAATTAATATATATATATATATATTTATATATATGGATGCTCATTTTCATGCTCCTTATACCGTATATGACAGGTGAATCGATCTTCTGTAGGGAGATGTCAATTGACATAAACTAGGCACTTGTACCACTTTAGTATATACATTTATGACCAGTTTCACCACAGACTCCCAATGCAAAATCGTGACAGACTTCGTGCCCATTCTATCAGCACACATTTGCCGCATTCGCAAGCGCGTAATTTACAGACCTTCCGGGTTTTGTGTGGTGCTATTTATACACTAAATGTATCTAACCATTTACTCGTTGTCAATTTAGACAGATGCAAACAGTTCAGAAGTTGTATACTATATGTGCGTCTTTGATATACGTGATCAGAACTGGATGAAAGTAACAAACAAAAAGTCAGCCCGCCATTTCAAATTCCATTTTATGGTATTCAATTTCACGCGAGGATTGAGTATTGACACAAATCAACTTTGTTAAAGTCAATTTCAATGTTGTACAAGTGTAGCTTCTCCCACATGATATTCAGCAGACGTTTTCCACTATATCAACGACAAACAGACATGAAATCAAGATATAAACAGAATGCATGATGAACAGCACTTACTTTGCGTGTACTACCCTTACGACGTTTATATAGCATTCGGCACGGAATTCGCTACAAAAGTGTGTGTGTTATTGGGCTTGCTTGTGTATGAAACATATTGCTGTAAACAGATTAACAGAAGGGTTTTCACCAAATTTCAAAATACTATTTCCAAAATGTTAAACACTCACCGTTAATTCCATGACAGCTGGTGCGGCTTGTGCATACGCAGCTAGAACTAGTACCACTGGCAAACAGTTAACCATGTTCTTATATAAATGGATAATATAAATTCTTTATGTGCAATTATTGTTTTTGTGATCTATAGACCCAGCGAACTTTATTTATTTATACAGACAGTGATGTCCATCGGATCCACAATTCCACAATCCTGAATCCACACACTTATTAAATATCCAATTCCCACAACGCGCGTCAGCCGTCAGGCCGTCAGCTGTCTCACTGTGTCCGGTAAATAGGCAAACAGTGCCACTTTGGTCTGTGACTTTACGCCTTACGGTCTCGTGAGCTTTTTTGGAGGTAAACAATCTATTTCTTTTAAAAAATTGAATTTGTTCATCATACATAAATTACACTAAATAAATAGAACCAAAATTGTATTTTGTTTCTTAAAAAAATTGATATAGCCTTCATCATGTATTAGTATTTACATAAATAGGTTATGGGACAAAATCAATATATAAAAATAAAATAAAAGATACAAAAAAACTATTTACTCGTGAGTCGTGACAACCATGGCCTGAATAGATAAAAGCAATGACAACCTTATTTAAAAACAAATATCAAAATCACTGTTTTTTATAAAACAAACCAAAAAATAGATAAATAAATATGTATTTATCTGTTTGTCTGTCATCCAGCTACAACAAGAGTCAACAACTAATAAGGCCTTTCGAGTTTCGAGATCCAGATACATAGTCATATGAATATGGTACAGTATCGGGATTCGGGATACATACGGAATACGGTAGTACCCCCTACTCCCAGTAGCCATTATTAATTCAGTGATTCATGATTCTCCGTCATCACTCTCTCTCAGTCTCAGTTTCTCAGCTACGCTCTACTCTAGCTAGTAGTCTTGTGACAGAGTGTTGTATGAGAATCTCGGAATACTGAATAGTCGAGTAGAGTCTATTAGAGACAGAGGTCTCCCTGGGGGACTCTGCTGTAATTTTTCTTAAAAATTACGATGTCGCAGAGAATTGATTTCCGCTCGATACTTAAATATTCCACCCCCGTCCCCTGGGCCCCACCACAAGCAGAGAGACTGAGAGAGAGATGAGGGTGTGATGACTGATGAGTGTGACTCCGTGCATGACTAATACAAACTAATTTCTGCTCCGACTTCAGTAACAACAGATCAAACTTCTACTCGCATTTTAATATACACAAAGTGAAAGAAATCAATTTACTATTTAGCACAAGAAACAGGAAACTCCGGAGTCCGGAAGCCGGGGCCCGAATATGGAAGCGGGATGGCTGAATAGTGAAAAAAGTAAAGTGTAAACTGAACTTGTTGATTTGTCATTTGTGAAGATTGAAGAAGCATTTTGTACGAAAATATATATAATGAGCATAGTTTCGAGTATTGTTTTTTTTTAAAAATAAATGGTTTTTATCGTTTATCTTATCTTGATCTGTATAATTTTATTTTTATAAAAAAACCCCCGTTATATTTGAGCTTTGTGGGAAAAAGACAAAAAGTTGCTGGATTGTTTTTTATGTATTACAAATTTACAATTGATAGAAAAACTATGTAAATGTAAATATTTACAAAGCATAATACTCAGACATAGCCTAGAACAAATGTTTTCTGAAAAAGAACATATTCAGGAGGCTACTATGTCAGAAAATAGATGAAAACCCAACTCAGCCCTCCAGGCCTATAACCCTTCACCAAGCAGTCACTATCACACATCAGTCCATCACTCACTTCAAGATAGGAACGACTTTACCAAAGAGTCGAGGTAAATGTGGTTTTAAACAATAAACGTACACCCAAAATGACCGGAGGCGCAGGCAGTCCAATTTGAACTTGATTAGGTGCGTACAATGTCCTCTCAAAGTTATAGCTGTTGGTAGAGGCGAGGGTCTCAAAAATAATAGAGAATCAACCTGTATCCGATCAGGACCAGACACAGGCAGATAAATACATTCTGAAGTGCGGCAAGTACGTACGAAACATATTGAAAGATTCTTTTGAAAGCTACGGAAATATGTGATCAACATTAGAGCTTAATGTTATTGAAGTATATAGTCAGTCTATTTAAGCCGCAGTATTTAATTCTCAAATTCATGTCCTGCGCGGTACGACCAATATATTGTCCTCCTAAGATAGCATGATGATATTTCAGAGATATATGACGGTTCTAGTATATTCTTGCGCCGTATGTACGGGTGTGTGTGTTCTGCGTTAGGTTATTGTTTGATTAACTCCCACGTTATGCGCGTGATATATTCGATCCGTCTGCGTTAAAGACGGACGATGATGAAAGTTTGGACACAGGTAGTACATCAGGCAATACATCGCAGATACGGTGTAAGCCACACCATATACGTGAGCCGAAGTGTAGTCGCTTTCCCCACTCTGCAGTCTACGTTGAACGGTAGTGCTTTCTACATCATCTTCGGATACTTGACCGAATTGTGCCAGCTCATTTCATTCGCATTATCAATACGAGTTGAACAATGCCAAGCAGTCGCAACGAAAAGGGGCAGACATTTGTATAAAAGGGAGATGTCACCTAAGACTTCTCACAGCTCCGGCAAAGTGAATTGTATAGTAATTCCCAAATCGGTTACTTCAGAGACACCTGCTTCTAAAAGATAATTGTAATGGGTCCCTCGACTAACTTAAAATAGACGCAAGTCTCTCTGTACAGCTATGGCTCTCATTACGTGAGCACGAACCCAGAGTATTCATCAGCGAGCTGCTATAAATGGTTATCCGCCTAGCAGACACCATAGCAGTATTCCCGGCGCTCAACAAGGCATCGGACATACTCTAACTATGCGAATGAGAATGTATGCTTCGGTCAAGATTGTGTGCTTACAATCGCCCATTCTCAACAATACAGCCTATCATCGTGGTGCACGCGTGTCACACCCGGCTCTACCTGCGCAACCATATTCACATCGGTTTCCCAATGATATGTTCGGGTGCGGATGTGGGACCGTTGTATGTACTATAACATTATGCGCAGAGTTGATCCTGGGCACAACTGCAGAAAGGTGAATGGGAGTACTTGATGTAAAATTCCTGTTCAGTGCCGAACTTCGGGTTCGGGAAAGAAGTGGAGATATCTCTGGTAGGCTAGAAACTTGGTCATCAATTTCAGCACTTATTTGCAACATTGATAATGTTCGGTGTTGGCGAAATGCGGTCATAGATCCATATAAGCCACCGGCTCAAACTCCAGCAGACACCACATGATCACGACGAAGGTATCACATAATAAGCGCCCAGTTTAGAGAGCCGTGAAAGTTGGGTGGCGTATAAGCCGGCCAGGTACAAGAGTGCAACACATTGGACCGCTATCACCGCGTAGTACAAAACCTTATGCCTCGTGGACAGCTGTAGCCGGGCGGTGTAGTCCTGCGCGATTGACTTCTGTATGGCGATTGCTTCTAGGTGAGTCTCAGCCTCCTCCTCGTCCGTCCCAACTTCGCGGTCTGTTCCGTGTTGCGATAACGATGAGCATAATATGAACGCAAATGTAGCAAAACTCACAGACTACTAAGGGTTTGCAAACGATGCGAAATTTATATCTACAAGCACCTTAATGATGCAGTTTTGTCTCTATGTCATAATCATGGAAAAAAGTCTTTTCAACTAGGCTTAATCAGCATCAATCTGCAAGCAGGTTAAGGTAAGACTAATGGAAGGGACTTCAACGGGATGGTGAAATGGATGGATATTGTATTGAAACCTTTCACTTGTGTACATGCACATACAACATGTTTCTATAACTTTAGGAAAGACGTTGATTGAAAGCTTTCCTTCGCTCAAGCATACCTAGGGAACGTAAACTAGAGCCCACTCGAGCCACCATACCAATAGAGCAGTTCAACCAATACGGCTAGTACTGAAGACCTACCCACACACATCTCAACAACCCAGTGAAAAACATCAGAGCACACACACGTTGAAACACAGCACCCCACCCCACCCACACCGCTGTAGCTATAGACCAGTTCAACCAATACGGCTACTATTGAAGACCTACTTACAGGCATATCAACAACTCAGTGAAAAACATCAGAACACACAGACGTTGAAGCAAACACCCCACCCCACTCACACCGCTGTAGCTATAAAGCAGTTCAACCAATAAGGATACGACTAAAGAACTACTCTTAGACATGTCAACAACCCACAGTGAAATACATCAGAGCACTCACACGTTGACACACACTACCCCACCCACCTCGCTGTAGATCCCATGTACCGGCAGTTGGCATGTTGGTAAACAAAGGACTGCTGTGCAGCATCTTGGCCCGGCAGTTGAGTATCGCCTTGGGCGGGGGACGGTCTGTGGCATTCTGGCCACATGCGGAGGTGATGGGGTCACTGCCTGCGGATAGCGTGGAGGAGAGGGAGACGATGATAATTGGGCATGTATGCTATGTGTGCTTACCGGTTGCTTGGTTGATATGTGCACACTTGGTGCTTGTTTATGAATGTTGCTTGTTCATGTGGACTTCAGAATAAGGAAGTTAATGTTTGGAAAGAAACATACTTATAATACACAAATCGGGAGACGATGGTAGCACGAGCACAAGTCACTCTAGAGTATGTTGAGCTCTATCTCAATATACTATAGCACACATCCATCACAAGATTCGTGCAGATCTCATGAATGACGATGGAGTGTGACATCTCATTTCTTTGGCACGCGTATGTATTTTCATGGGAAAAAAAACAAACCCTTTGGCAAATACACACCCTTGATCACAAACAATGTGGACGCGAATCTAGCCATACTCACTCAAAATAATCGCCCTGGCACAAGCACGTATGCACCGCTACTCTCGTCAGTAGGGTTGGCAGCCTGCAGCCAGCCAGCTGTTGAGTAGCACTTTCAACTAAAGCATACGATACGCACATGATCACATATACACATGCAAACACACGGGCTTATGCGCCCCCTCATATATCCGACGATAAGCACAGGTACAGACAGAAACGCAGACTCGGACACTCAACCCATACCCTCGCACACAACCACACACTCCACCCATACACACATATATCCATATACACGCACACATGCATTATTCACGCTCACCTACATACTTGCGTATATGCGCGTGCATGTATGTACCAGTACAGTCCCTTCGCGTACACCACAGGATGTGCACGTTCACTTACTTGAATCACCGGGAAGTAGGCCCATCAGCCTCTCACGCTTGCCAGTTTTCGGACTCCCGGATGCTGAATATTACAAATTGACACCAAACAAGTACAAGGACTATGCAAGAATGCCCATGATGAAACTCATGACAACGATTTACACACAGTGAGCTGTATATATTACAAAATTGAAAAGATTACACAACACACACGATCTAATATGATATCACAGATTAGCACACAACATACATGATTAAATATGATATCTTAAATTTGTAGACATCACACACGATCTAATATGATATCACAGATTAGCACACAACATACATGATTAAATATGATATCTTAAATTAGTAGACATCACACATGATTAAATATGATATCTCAGATTAGCACACAACATACATCATTAAATATGACATCTGAAATAGAGTACACAAACACACATAAGTGAATATGATCTCTGACGCTTGTACTATATTGCACAAAACACACAAAACTCACGAGCATGTAAAGCAATCTATCATAGACCCTGCGCACATAGTGGTCAAACATACCCGAAATTCCACTCACATGCCGGAAGATTTTCCTGATTTTGTCCCGTTTGCCCAATTTGGGGCTCGAACTACTGGCAGAAGACATACTCGTGCCCGTACTTGTTTTGCTTGGGAGGCGCTCGATTTTGGACTTTTGGCTGTTGAGCGTTCTAGTGCTTGGTGTCACGCCCGGAACTTTGAATTCGCTACTCCCATTGGGTGTTTTGGGAGGGCTGGCGGTACCAAATGCCTCCTAAAATTGGCCCACACCATTGGTTTATGTTAACTACTGTTATCTAGTCACTGACATTGACATAGTATGGCATACAGGTGATAGGTATTGCTATAGTAGAATCCTGTGAATTAGTCCACACCATTGACTTACATTCAAGCGATTGTTATACATTCACTGACCTTGACATTGTACTACGGATAGATAGTAGGTAATGCTATGGTAACAAGTTGCAATCAGAAGTCCATATGCTGCGAGCTATCCCACGCTCAGGCCCAGACTAGAAGAAGTGACCTGTGTCAAATCGCTGATGATTCTCCATGCGATACACAGTACTAGCGTCATCTAATTATTAATTTGCATACAATATAACAGAGCATACGCTACATTCCAAAACTTTTGCTTATATTTTATATTGTGAATGGCATAGATATAGGGGAAACTTTCTGTGCGTGGCTATGCATATGCACTCACCTCGATGCCATGGTCAGAAACGTTGTTATCTCTACAGACTCTACCCGTACTTCTGGTTCTAGTACGAACTTTAGGACATCACCATATTTTATGTTCAACTTTACATATGCATTCTTCCATGCCATGGTCAGGACCATTATTATCTCTACAAACGCTACTAGTACGATCGGCTCTATAGTGTATTACTAGCACATAACCCTATTCTCCGTACGACTACACGTACACACATATATACACCTATCTCAATGCCGTGGTCAGGACCATTGCTATCTCTATAAATGATACTCATGCCGTACTGTAGTGCTAGCACATATAATTCTATTCTCCATGCGACTACACATATATACACCTACCTCAATGCCGTTGTCAGGACCATTGTCATCAGAAGACAAGTGAATGGCTGTGGTATGCATCGCATGCACAGTGTCCTGGGCATCGTAGTAGTAGAATAGTAGCACGTGGTACGAGGGATTGGGGTATCTGTGATATATGATATGTGATGTATGGCTGGTGAGTGTAACGTATAATAACTCATGAGCATGATATACATTGGGGTGTCTGTGATATGTGATATGTGATGTATGGCTGGTGAGTGTAACGTATAATAACTAATGAGAATGACACACATTGGGGTGTCTGTGATATGTGATATGAGATGTATGGCTGGTGAGTGCAACGTATATTGACAAATGAAGGAGATACATACATTGTTATACAATACGCTCTGGACTCTCAAACTACGGGTTAGATCACGTGTATGAAACAGATACAGTGTATCCGAGGACATATGCATTGCGATAGTCAGCGGCATAGTACTTGGTCTGTCGGTGTAACGAACAGGCAAGCTTCAATCAAACTCAATGCATTGTAAAATAAATCAGAGCCTGCTTGAATAAATTTGCATCGTCACGGGCGAATTCTGTATGAGGGAACACCCTATGCATAGGTGTCTGTATGTACCAAAAACTACCGTCAATTCAATGTATACTACGATGAGGTAGACTACATATATGTGCTTGTTTCATGAAAGCAAGTCCGAGTTTCCCCACACTCGGTTGTAGCTGTACTTATTCAGAATACACTGACAGGGCTGTCCGATGTTTAGGCCACTCGACACACAGGAACCGCATACCCGGCACCAACTAGCCCTCATATATGCAAACTATATGCACAACGTCAACTCAAGATATGCTCGGGCAGCAAAGGAAAACGCATACTTCGTGACAGGCGTAGCTATCAACATACGCACAGTCACATGTTCTGTATATTTGACACACAAAGACAAGCCAAACATGGGTATCCTCTCCCGAAGTCAGCTTACTCTCGTATACCGTGCATTTTCAGACGGACAGTCAGATCGCACAGTCTAGGGGATCAAACACCATATACATGTGCGTGTATATTCAATAGATACTGGGAAGTGGTCACAACAGAGTGAGTTGGCATACTTAGAGTAGTCAGGCGACCCCTTATTCGCATTCACACCCTCGCCCTGCGCGTCCAGTTGTACGACTGATCTAAAGGAGCGTGCTTGGAGTTGCTGTAGCTCTAGCCTTGGAAGCTTGCCTGGGCGAAACCAACATCAAATAGTGCTGCTAAGTTCACAATGGTATTCAGCATACAGCAATAAGTAAACCCGTAGTAGGGTCTAATAGCAGTGAAGGCAAATAGAACAATATACAGAACACAGATAATATCGGCAGCCATGTTGCCGAGAGTGTGTGCAAAGTTGTGCTTGAACGTGTATAAATCAAATAATGGTAAAGATTGTCAACAATGTCAGTATATATATATATATATATATATANATATATATACTATACTATACATACAAACTATATATATATATATATATTATATATATATATATATATATAGACACATACATAAATACATCATACATACATACATACATACGTACACACATATATATATTAAAATACACACACATACACACACACACACATATATATATAAATACATATATAAATATATGTATATATATACATATATATTTATACATACATACATATATATATATATATACATATAAATAATATATATAAATATATATACATATAAATAATATATATAAATATATATATATATATATAAATATACAGACATACAGACACAGACACAGACACAGACACAAACATATACATATATATATACTGAGATTTCCTTATATAAGCCACAGGCACACACAAACACAGGCACACAGACATACAGACACGCACATACACATATATCTAGATATATAAATATATCATATGTTAAGTTGGAATTGTACAGCATCCAGAAGCAGGATGTCAATGTGATAGCTGCACAAAAGTAGTTCTCTTATAAACGCAATTACGACTACCACACGGAAACTCCCAGCAGTATATAGCTGGACTAATTATAAACTCAAGAAAAGTAGGAAATGAAGACAGGACCATCCTATAAACAGGTGTCTCTGCAACGACATTACTTTTCAGGCCGAAACATGTCGATGACCACTACTTATCTACTCACATCCACCGCTATACGTCAGTGCCACTACTCAAACCAGCCTCTATACGCCAGTGTGTTCCGGGAATAGGGGCCGATAATCAATACACTTTATATTCATAGCCTTGTGTCACCCATATCATACCTTTGACAGGGCGGGGCATGTCGGCTTCTGTGAAACCCGGGTTGACGAATGGGTCCACTTGGGCACACAGAAAGTACAGCTCAGAGTTTGGTAGATCGGTCTTGATCAAGGTTCTAAACCTAAGCCATATGTATTCGCCAATTGGGCAGTTAGTAAAAGCTACTGGCTACACTACTGTGAGCCAGAAGACAGGGATGCGAGCCTGTGACTGAGCATGTACTATAAACAGGTAGCTAAGGGTGCGCGAAATGCCTGCGCTAACATTAGATGCCTACCGAATGAGGATATATGTCATAACCCGTTTAGTTGTCACTACTATGCAGCATCAGCAGCCTCTCGACGATATCAGCAACACGAAATTGCCAATTTTAACTAGACTATTAGTATATCTAGAGTTCGATCGGACACCAACCAGAGGCAAGGTTGATTATTAAACTCTTTCACACAGTATAAGGAATGGATAGAGGGTATCCCCAGAGCTGGCACTGTACTTTAGCATGTAACCAGGAAACACCCCACACACTGAACCCACTCACCTAGCCTGTACCAGCAAGAATGAGTGTGATAACATGTCAATAACTCGTGGGTAATGCACATAACAATACCACAAATATAGACTATCCACACAGCTGCTCAGGAAATTCGGCATGCAACAGCAAAGTGACAAACATCGCACACTGACACTCAGTCATAACTACACGAGTGAGTGTGAGTGTACTAATATGGCTCATTCTCAAGGTATAAATACAATACAACGACACGAAAGTGAACTACACACACAGCTGTCTTTGTAATGTACTAAGTAGCAACTAAGACACACCCCTCAGAATGACCCCAATTGCCAGTGCATACATCAGTGAATACTAGCTTGATTATACGACTCTTTCTCATGGTATACGTGTACACAATGGTTATCCACGCAACTGCCACTACAACAAACACATGTAACGGTCAAACCACATCTCTCATTCCGATCCAACTCACCAGTGCTTGGAATACGTATTGAAGTGAGTAGTTGAAGGTTCCTTGCTCGCATAGTCGCACAGATCAGGTACAGCCTCAAAAGGCAGGCGGCGTAGTGAGTATTTGCTGCCATCGACATCCTCCACCTCATGATCGAAGTACTCCAGTCTGACCTTTCCGGTGAATTGATCATACGGATATATGAACCTGCTTGACTTGTTTCCCATCGTGTCTCTTGTATGTACTTAACGTTGATGTGTTTATTTGCTGGCTACGATTGTAGCGTTTCTTAATTACGGTCGCAACACAAGAGTTGTGCCAACGGTGAATGGCTTGAATTGAACGCGTTTCAAGGGACTATACAGTGTAAAAAACCACACCATAGCGATTAGCCTACTTCCAGGTGTCTGCAGTGATGAGATACAATGCACCGGCAGAGGTTACCAGGTCTGTAACACACTATGTTCAAAGCAAAACACACTAGGTAGTATGTACAAACTATGACCTACACGACAGTATGAAAGTAGTATGCTATAAATAATAAAAATGTTTGCGATGTACCAGTATCCAGCAGACAGCAGTATTTACATAGGCAGTGCATAGGCCTCATTATTTACAAAAAAAAGTAGGGAAGGAGGTGTCCGTCCTTTTTGGGTATATTCGTCCTAACCAAAAGAAAGTCAGCTGACCTCAGTCATCTGACATCTCGACCTCCGAGTCAGCTGTGCAAATATTGATAGACTATGCGACAGTATTTATCAGAGACTGTCAGAGATATTAATATTTAGTGAGAGTGTGAGGCGCATGAGACTACTATGGAGAGTCGCTTAAGCCTTAAGGTCCGAAACTCTTCATTCTGATACCAATTGGAGCATAAATAGCAAAAGTCGTGGCGATAAAACACATCGGCGACGTATTTTAAGATCAATATCTGTCTAGATTACCCCCAGAAATTGACACCGGGAAAATTTATCGGCTGACCAAGGAAACATACTACACAGCGTACCCAGATCAAAGATGTATACACAGCATGCACCTATACGACAGGTTCGAATGGATACAACTCCAGTGACGATACTGATGCGTCGGTTGTGGCGCATCGCTACCGATAAGCCTCTAAGGCGAATCGATCTCCCAGAGCGGGCCCGATTGAAAACATGTTCAAGTACGAGTCCCGATAACGAATGAGATCAAGAACAATTACTCAATAAGCAGCCAGTCCTTTTGGAACGGCGTATGTATTTACAGCGGAATTCCGATTTAGTGTTGGGACGCAGACAACGCTGGTGTATGAGGCTGTATCATTCCGAGTATTAAGTAGTTTTCTGTGTGTGAATGAGATAAGTGTAAGCTCCATGCGGAACCAATTGTATCTGTCGCTCTCATCGAGACAGTTTCCCCCTGAGTACATTCTCGAGGCAGAAGTCAATATCATTCTGCGAATGTTCTCCCGGTTATATCTTAGTCGATTGGTCAATAGCCTACGCAGGCAAAAGGTCAGGAGCCCTGGTGAATTCCACAGCAGAATCGTGACATCATAAAGTCAAAATAAGAGGCTGCCAACGGTGATCAACACTGCCTAATACACAAGTCGAAAGTGGTCTCACAACGACATACTTGCTAGTCTTGTATGCGAATTGCAGCAGACGCTAGTCTGCGTGTCGAGACTCTACACGCGCTTCAGTAGACTGCAGATGCCACTAAAAGAAGTTTAAACAAGACAAACAGTACTGTGTGTGACAATTGTCTGTGACCTACATCACCTGCTGAATCACCATTCAATAACATACAATCGCCTGCTTCATATTTTTAACACAACAGATGATATTTTGCGTCATCTATCTTTTTTGAAACAAGACTTCATATCAGCACTCCACACCGCCTTCCCATCTGAATTCCGGGCCGTTGAAATAGCGTTCAGATGTGAGATGTCTCGCGTTATTTATAAGTATGTGCGGAATGGTGGGATTTTTGTAAAAAAAACAAAAAAACAAACAAAATGTATCGTATTTAGGATTGTTTTGAAATAATATTTGACAGCTTAGCATTTTCACGTGGCACAGGTAGTCCCTATGATTTATTACATATTTACATTCTTTTGTATATTCTGCACGTGCGGGGCGTCAGCAATTTTTCGATTGCGCGGAATGTCAATTCCCTCCTGACTTCAGTGAGTCGTACCATTTGCTTTGTGAACAGGAATCCTTGTGACAATCTTTGCGTACGAGCTGTGATATTTATTTAAAGTGGCATGCTGCCTCATCTCTTCACAGTCACGTTATTAAGTATTCAGCTGACTCAAATAGTTAAAAACATAATTTGCCAATAAACGAGCCATAAAGCACGATGGTGAAGCAAGCATCTCTGGGTCGAATTATTCAGGATGATGAGGATGATAACAAAGTATTCTCCACATTCCGGCGGCAAGAAGGCTTGAACTTCATAGTGTGTCCACTGACCAACGAGAAGTGGCGTAAGGATGTCACCACGTGCATTGGAGAAAAACGCGAACCCCCTGTACTCGATAGAGACCACGTGCGTGTCATAGATGTGCAGAATAACCATCACACTGTTGGCATGGTATCGCCTTTCTTGGCCCTGCACTCCAAGTCTCAGTTTGTACGGGAGAGCTTCCAGCATGTATTCAAGTATGTATAGTGAGATGTATAGATTGCAGTACTGGCTTGGACCGTGTGAGACATACAACCCAATACGACGCTCCTTTACTGTAACTTTAGACACTGACGTGTACGTGCGATATGCTGCTTCAGATTTGGAAATATGCACTTTTACGCATTGAATACATACATGTACACATTTAAAGTAAAAACACACGTACAAACATTTCTAGTTATAGACTGGTATATATATATATATATATAATATATTACATATATATATATATGTATATATATATATATATACATATATTAATATATATATATATATATATATATATATATATATATACACACACACACACACACACACACACACACACACACACACACACACACACACACACACACA
>NW_014040427.1:4369-7582 GCF_001186125.1 Sphaeroforma arctica JP610 | reverse complement strand
ACCCATCCACACACACACACACACACACACACATATATATATATATATGTATACGCACACACACACGCACAAGCACACACACACATACTCACACAGACGCACACGCACACGCACACACACAGACGCACACGCACCCCACACACGGACACACACACACACACAAACACATACACACATATATATATACCTTAGCACCGCGTACCCACGTGTGTAATATACCTGAACATACTCTAATACATACACTTGCGTACACACACTCTTTCGCCGCCGTAGTACTGGCTGAGGATACCCATCCGCGTCGAAAACAGCGCCGCTCCCACGGACACACCGATCGACGACGACATAGAAGACTTTGAAGCGGCTGAGCGTCCCTGGCGCATGTGGAACCAATTCAGGTCCTTGTGTGACCACTCGAATAAGCTTAACGTTTGCTTAGAGCTCACAGAAGACCTGCCCTGTACAGGCGATGCGTTGGACCGGTGGATGGGTGAGCCGGTCAAGGCGGTGGCTTTGGACACAAAGCTGTTTATGACCGATAAAGAGGGCAATCCGGTCCTGTCTAAGGCGCACGAGGTGTGTGGGTGTGCTCGTGCGTGTCGATGTATGCTGGTGGGTAGGGGTTGTAGGTGTTGCTCAGGAATGTCCCGTTGTTGATACATATTCTGCCTCTGTAGGTTGGTGGTTTGATGCGGGTAGAACTTTGTTATGTGTATATATGTTGCAAAGCAGAGGTTCACAAACATAAAAACGCGTTTCTTAGGGAGCGTAGCTTGTATATCGTAGTTCAAGCGCATTGACCCCACGACGGGAGAGTTCGGTCAAGGAAAATTTTCGCAAGTACAAAATCCTATCGAGTGTACTGACATTTTCAATGCACAAATGGCCTTGTCATCGTGTGCTAGTCACGAGTCTCTGTAGAATACCCAGGTTGCACCCCATAGAAGGTCTCAGGGCATCACTCCAGTATATCTATCTCCCCTTCAACCGCACCACAACTGGCTGACTCCCATACGCCGTGAGATGCGACTCAATTCGCTCAATGGCTTCCACACTTGCACTTGTCACAGAATGTTCTGCGGAGATTTATCAGCTTTGACGCGCAGATTCTGTTGACCGGACAAGTGCAGCATAGCGATGGTGTAGAGCCGTATGTACACTACCTACAGATGCTCAATGAACGGACCCGGACCAGCCCTGACTTTGCCGAATACGAGGTGTGGGTCTAATAGGTTATCTATATACAGTACATCGCCTGTCATTGCTTTATTTTCCCCTTCTACACTATGTTTCAGTAATGTAGTATCTTCTATATATATATATATATATATATATATACATATGTATATAATATATGCACACACACACATATATAATATATATATATATATTAACTATATATATACGTAATATATATATATATATAGTATACACACACACACACACAACACAACACACACACACACACACACACACACACACACATACACACACACACACACACATACACACACACATATATATATATTTGTATATACGTGTGTTTGTACTTACATACATACATACACACACATATACACACGCACATACATACACACACATATACACACGCACATACATACATACATTTACATACATAACCGACGAGATACCGCTTGTATGTATAGCCCACGGGTCCGTATTTGTTATTATCCTAATTCGCGTTTGGCAAGTAAGTAATAACGCCATCTCGCATGGGTTATCCTACATTTTATATCACATACTCATCTCCCCCCCGTTCCCTCGACTATAATCTACAATGCAAAGGGTAATGGCTACGAAGACTATCTACAGGCACCCTTGCAGCCACTGATGAACAATCTGGAATCAGGCGTCTACGCTGTATTTGAGCAGGATCCTGTCAAGTATCGCGAGTATCAGGAGGCAGTGTTCCGCGCACTGTGCGACCGCGTGCCCGCTGAGAAGAAGGACGAGGTCACAACGTAAGTAAGAACTGGTTGCTAGGTTACCAGAAGTTGCTAGGTTACTAGAAGATGCTAGGTTACCTTCTGTTGCTAGGTTACCAGAAGGTGCATGTGCTGTATCCCATGCATCTACGGTACACGGTACATTCCTGATTATTACATTGAGGTGTGTTTGTATCTGTATACAGTAGTTACGAGTCTTCCTGACGAGGATGATTTTAACGGGTTAAGTCTACTCTACGTTCCGGAGGATGCTGATAAATGTATTTAAACTACTCCCCTATATGTGTTTTGTGCCTTCCGCAGCAGATCCATTTATATACCACGTTTTTACTATACATAAACTATGATTTTGCTATATATAAACACGGCCATCAATAGTCCGATCAGGCATATTTTTAATTCCTTCTCTAGAGGGTCATGATATAAACGAAGTTTCTGCTATACACAAACTGTGTTTTCGCATGGCTTCACTTATAGTCCATCCTATGCAACGGACAGTCCTGTTGCATTAGCGGCAGTGGTGTCGCAGTGGTGTGTGTTTCACGTAGTCACGGAAAACAAATATTCATTCTCGAGTTTTAAACGATGTATATGTATATTGTATTCAGCATATGCATACATTGTACTGTGTCGAGTACGTGGGAATAAAATATTTTCCACCCGCATGGAAATGTACAGTTCATTTTATACCCACACGTGCAGCGTGATAATAGTTGGTGTGCGTGATTATAAAACTTTCTCACTCACATATACAAACAGCCTCACCCACACATACAAGCGTTTAACTTATTCTACACCCAAACCTTCACTATATAAACATCCTCACTCACACATACAAGCGTTTAACTTATTCTACACCAAAACCCGCACTACATAAACATCCTCACTCACACATACAAGCGTTTTTCTTATCGTACACCCACACCGGCAGCGTGATAATGGTGGTGGGTGCCGGACGAGGGCCGCTCGTGCGCATGTGCCTTAAAGCCAGCGAGCGAGCCAACCGCAAAGTAAAGATGTATGCAGTGGAGAAGAACCCCAACGCCATCATCACGCTGCAAGGATGGAAGGCGGATACATGGGGCGATAAAGTGACGCTGCACGCAGGGGACATGCGTGACTTTAAGCCCAACGAGAAGTGTGACATCCTGGTGAGTGAACTTCTGGGATCGTTTGGGGATAACGAGCTGTCGCCAGAGTGTCTGGATGGTGCTCAACGGTATCTGAAAGGTGCGATTTGGTATATATA
>NW_014040427.1:0-3148 GCF_001186125.1 Sphaeroforma arctica JP610 | reverse complement strand
TCACACACACACNCACACACACACACACACACACACACACACACACACACACACACACACACATATATATATATATCTATATATATCCTGTCTCTTGTACCTCCGAGAGAGTAAATACGATATACACTCGACCGGTCGGAGAAGCCAGGTGCTCCCTTATACTGTGATAGGCGCACAAGCTATGGCGTTCTACTGACACTCCCACTGCTCCTCTTTCGCCTTACTAGATGACATGCCGTACGTCGTGCTGATGCACAATCACACACGCATTGCGCCTTCACTGCCGCTCTTCACGTTCGATCATCCGAATACAGGTGGGTGTTGTGAGTTAGGGTTCAGGGTTTTAGGCTGGGGACGTTAGGGTATAGGGTTTCCGGTTGGGTGCGTTCCGTCCAGAAGTTTTAGTAATAGTAACTAATGGGCAGTGCTGGACACAGAACAGATACCACAGCGCCCGTCCCCCTTTTCATTTTAAGTAGACCCACATAACGGGTGTGTTGGTACGGACACTCCGATCTGTAGTTGGGCTATAGAGGTGTGTGCTCGGAGGGCCCCTACTCGTCGTTGCCCAGGAGTATGCAATTTACACACACAGGTGTTTGACCATCTCCTTCATGTGTGTTGAGCCGGTCGCGTGATAGTCTGGCTATTCACTACTGTGCGTGTGGTAAAACACGCAGACGGTAGTGTGAGAGCCCGGCATCTCTGCACACGACTGGGTAAACGCATTGTTATGAGATGGAACGCTTTTGTATCCGTCGCCTCTGCAATGGTTGTGAATGGCTTAGTAGTGTTATATCCTGCACGCTTTATGCAGAGTGGTGGTCAATTCTCGACTGTCTTCTGGCGCAGTAAATTGAATTAAGGGGTTTTTATTTGCGAGAACCTCACCTACATACTATGTTCTATATACCACCCTGTTCACGTAAACGTTTTCAACCGCTTCACGCAGTTGGGTACTTGTAGTCTCAAGGTGAGGGAAATATACATACGCCATACAGCGATATATCGTCACACCACACGTGTCGTTTTAATCCTCAAACTTTTAACGCTTATGTCCTAACGGTTCAATGTTCGTAATTGGAATAAACATACGTTAACGTTCAACTTTCTAATCGTACCCCTTTAGCGGATTGAGGGTATGGTTCATTGACAGTCCGACGCTGTACACTTTCCTTCCCATGATGCCACTTGAAGGCTTAATGCGTTTAACTATCTCATGCTCTCACATACACACTTATACCTCACTCATGCTCTCACATACACACTCATAACTCACCCATGCTCTCACTTACACACTTACAACTCACCCATGCTCTCACATACACACTCACAACTCACCCATGCCCTCACATACACACTTACAACTCACCCATGCTCTCACATACACACTCACAACTCACCCATGCCCTCACATACACACTAACAACTCACCCATGCTCTCACATACACACTTATAACTTACCCATACTCTCACATACACACTTGTATCTCACCCATGCTCTCACATACACACTTATATCTCACCCATGCTCGCACACACACACTTATATCTCACCCATGCTCTCACATACACACTTATAACTCACCCATGCTCTCACATACACTTATAACTCACCCATGCTTTCACATACACACTTATATCTCACCCATGCTCTCACATACACACTTATATCACAGCCAATGATGCCGTTTGAAGACTTCATGCGCCTAACTCTCTCATGCTCTCACATACGCACTCATAACACAGCCGAAGCAATTGACAATCGGCGCTACGGGTCTCTGACATTCTCCGCCGAGGGCGACCACCAAATGCACGGGATTGGTGGCTACTTCGAGACGACGCTGTACAAGGACGTCACCTTAAGTATGTCACCCTACCACCTGCACTTAGGTGTGGTACGTTGAGATCACTACACGTACAAACACCTTAAGTATGTAGCCCTACCACCTGCACTTAGGTGTGGTACGTTGAGATCACTACACGTACAAACACCTTAGGTATGTAGCCCTACCACCTGCACTTAGGTGTGGTACGTTGATATCACTACACGTACAAACACCGTAAGTATATAGCCCTTCTGCACTCATTGGATGTTTGCTACTAGGAGATCACTCGTACAAACAAGGCATGCCAACGTGAGGTGTTCGTTATAATCTGACTATGGATATGTATGTATGCTACATTACAGACACTGTACATAGACTGGCCAGTGAGTACATAGAGAGCAGCATACGATGATCTCTATATCAGAGTAGAAGTGGGACGTTTTATTCAGTTCGGCAGCATCTGCCAGAAAAAACCAAGTTTCCAAAGCACCTTTGGCCGGAGATTGAACTAAGCTTATCATACTGTTACGCGTGTGTGATCAATACACACACACACACACACGCACACACGCAAAAGTCGAGTTTCTCTATGGACTTATGCAGCGTCCACCCTCACATCGCGTGCTTGAACCCCCAAATGTTATGTAGTAACTAGTACCCCCAGGGAAAGTCTATCACCAACCTCTCATGCGGCCGTTCCTTTATACCCCTGTAGGTATCAACCCCCAGACACACTCACCCGGCATGTTCAGCTGGTTCCCTATATACTTCCCCCTCCCCAAACCCATCGATGTGCGCGCAGGCGACAGCATAACTATGCACTTCTGGCGCTGTGTGGACGCTAAGAAGGTGTGGTACGAGTGGTGCGTGTCGTCGCCATCGTGCACGCCCATCCAGAATGTCGCCGCTAGGACATATCACATAGGTTTATAGCTCACGTAGGTAGGTAGGTAGGTAGGTAGGTAGGGGTGGGTGGATGTGAGAGTATGAGGGATGGGGGCCGAGTGTAGTCTGGCTGTAGGGCGCAGGCTCACAACAGGGAAGATAATAAAAAAAAGTCGTCCCGCATTTAAACCGGTACGAAATACAGCGCCCCTTGCAACTTATCACTTGCTTTGCTGTGGCCGTATACGAATTAACTCAGAACTACGTTTTGCGAGGACTTAAAATAACAGAGCAACCTCGTTTGGAATCGAGGCAAAGTATATGGAAGTCCATATATATATGCATCGTGTACACAGAAAACAATATATATATATATATATATATATATATATATACTATATAATATACACATCACACACACACACACACACAC
>NW_014040428.1:138520-140346 GCF_001186125.1 Sphaeroforma arctica JP610 | reverse complement strand
ATTTATTGCGGGAGTTTTTGTAAAATGTAAAAACTAAATTATTAGTTATAGTAGTCTTGTATTTCCCACATTGCCTTGAAGAATGCTCTTGTGGAAGTGACATATACATATATTTATATATATTATTTCAGCAATGTACATGTGTAGGAGTAAAAATATGTGCAAATGCACGGCCTATATGTTAGGAATATGCTCAATACATAGTTAGAAATTTTTTTTATAGTTGTAACAAATGAGTGGCCGTAGTATGTCGTACTCGAAATATTTTAGAACTTCTTAACTGCTGGATGGAAAAGTTCGAGTCCACCGAGGAATAGCATTTACGGTTCAGCATGCATTCCCAGCACATTATTAGACAAAAGATGAGCGCTACGCGGCAAGTATAGATACAATATACGGATGTTAAAAACCGTATATAACTATTATTCACTTGCGCTTGAGTATGATGGAATATAAGCTACATAGTCCATTCATATCCATACGCAATCATTCCTATGTATCCAGTTTAACTGAACAAACTATTACACCCTCGAACAAACTATTACACTCTGCTCACCTCATACGCTCAGTCACTCGTGGTCGAGTCATTCCATTGTTCGGAAAAGTATAAGACCTTAACACTGTCTCCAATGGCATGGCATTTCCTGTACTACTGTTGGCTGTGGTTCTCATAGGTGAGTGATAGTGTCTGTGAAGATTGGTGCAAGGATTTGGCACATCTGCTCGCCCATTTCGTACACTTGCAAAAAAACATGATTTTTTGGGTACACTCCTACTTATAGTAAACTTGCCATGTATTCTAAGACCAATAGAGCTTTGTGTATAGTGCACCCATTGTGTACTAATCCCATACGGCCGTAAACACACACTACTACGCACTCCATCTGTAACCACACTAGTTTTCATGCCATCGCATACTCGTGTTAGTGACCGCGTTTTGAGCCGTCTTTTGGCACTGTGTGCACACGCAATAACTTGAAATCCCATCATTCTATAACTCCAGACAAAGATATATCGATTTTTTGCTAATGAAGGAGGCTACTTCATACTATGTACGAGATGAGAGCTCGTTGCTATCTAACTTTCCTAAGGCACACGAGACAAGATGATCGCCAAATATCACTTAACGGTGTTGCTGTGTGCTTAGTCCGACGTAATATAATCAGACATTCATTGTGCATGCCATTATTTGATATACACACGGACAAGGTATGCGCTTATTCACTCTCTAGTGTGCATTGATAGTACCATGATAAATATTTGTAACACTATATTAAAGGTACATACTGTACGGCTTGATATCTCTGTACGGCTTGATATCTTAATGTCATACTATCCGAGTCATACATACATAACGCCAAAAAGCAAATTCCTCAAATGCACAAGGGACCGGGTCACCGGGAGAGTCATACAAATTCAAATTCTGATGACCGTCAACTTTTGCCATGACGCATGAAGAACCAATGGGCAAGCGACTACCGTTGGGCGGGATTTCTATTTATATATTTATCAATAACAGATCAGTGAGTCACTGATTCCGTTCCGTGCTCTTGATTTTTTCTCACCAATATTTTAGGGTGTATGAAGATGTATGTAAATATTTGAAATAAATGCACCTACCTTCACGTTTGTTCTGAAAACAACCTTATTCTATCGCGTATCTATATAGAGAGTCCACGTTGCATCGATATACTATTTAGGTTACAAATACAGTAAAGACGTCTATAGGAGCCCTTATCCAACATGGACGTGCAACTGAAACCGTTGTCGTTAACCTTGGTAGAGTACATAGAAGGAGATGACATTGGGAAGGTTATGGCGATTGT
>NW_014040428.1:119695-136446 GCF_001186125.1 Sphaeroforma arctica JP610 | reverse complement strand
TATATATATATATATATAGTATATATATATATATATATATATATATATATATATATATATATATATATATATATATATATATATATATATATATATATATATTATATTTATATATATATATATATAGTTCCGTATCTGTATGTTTTTATTATTCGTGGTTTCGTTTTCTATGGCTGTGCACTCTCAGCAAGATTATACTTGAGTATCTACTTGCCTGATTGCCACGCATACAGTATCACCTCAATATTTTCGAATTGTCATTTGATTTCGTACATCGCTGTTCCTCCGTGACTGTTGGCTGGTCGTTAATTTATGGCTAGTTTCGCGTTCAATGTAGACATATTTACGCTACGGCCAACTTTCATCCCATATCCGTGTCCGTGTGGCTCCATTACTTCTGTCCCTATTGTATATCCTAGTGCATTGCTTGTGTATCTGACCTATACGTCATTTTTTTGATAGTTCACCTCAAAGTTTTTGTGCAAGATGTCAATTGTTTCTTGGCCCACAGTCGCCTCTAGACGACTATTGTGACATCTTTATTGTGACATTCCCCAGACGTTTCTCATGCAAAACTTATTAATTACTTATCATAACTCCCTTTTGTATTGGGCTGCAGCCTAGTGCCGCTTATCCTTATTCCGTGCAGTGTGACTGCCTTCCTTCTTCGTCGCGACATATTCATCGCCTACTTTGGGATGGGCATGGTGGTCAATGAAGTTCTCAACTTGGTGCTCAAGAAAAGCATCAAGGAAGCCAGACCGGTATTCGATGGTAGGTAAAGGGATTCCGTGCTATCGCGAGAAATATCATACCCATAGTGGCCCTTATCGGATTGTGTTTAAGTTTCAGGCATGCGCTCAAAGTTATCGTTGTGCATGTTCGTTCATTACAATGGACAAATACGCAGGCCATCTACCATTCAGCACCATGTGTATGGGTCTACGGCTTGTGTCTTCGAAGTGGAAATGTACCTATACACTTTCTTGCACTCGACCATATGTGCACTATCTAGTGTACGTTTATTTATAGAACTGTGCATTTCTCGATGAGATTGTCAATACTCACAGATGCATATTACCAGAGTATGTAACTCTCCGTAGCGGATTGCGTGTATATTTGCCATATTTGCTCACGTGTAATCTACTACTCTGTTGTACACAGACTATCCGGCACACATTGGTGTGTACGGCAAACACGGAATGCCTTCCAATCACACTCAGTTCACGGCGTACTTCGCCAACTTTGTGGTCCTCTGCCTCTGGAAACGGTATATATCTCGTGTTCGAGGTGGGGGTTTGAGTAAAATATATGAGACGTACAAATGTATTAGAGCTCAGGTATCACGAAGAATGTGTGTGCAAGGGAAGGAGTATTGAGAAATCATGCTGAATAGATTTCGGGTATTTTGTGCCCATGCACGATTCTCGTCAATCTGTTTATCGTGTGTAAATGATTCTTTGAGAGTGTTTTTGCCATGAACATTGCCATGCTCTTAGTAGTATGGGTGCTGAAGCTGTTCACCTGGCATGCCTGAGTTGAGATTGTAATCATTCATCTGTTTATAAACAATAACAGTCGATCGGATTGTTCTGCTAGTGAGTCTGTGTGTGTGTGTGTGTGTTTGTCTGTGTATGTTGGTGTGTGTGTGTTTATATATATATATATGTGTGTGTGTGTGTGTGTGTGTGTGTGTGTGTGTGTGTTTATATGGGTGTGCGTGTATGTGCATGTTTGTGTGTATGTGCGTGTGTCTGCGCGCACACGCGTGTGTATATGTCTCCCCGCGCGTGTGTGTGTGCGTGTGTGACTGCGTGTGTGTGTGTGTGTGTGTGTGTGTGTGGATGTCTTTCTGTGTGTCACCGTCAACAACAATATGAGTTTCTCATTTTTCATGGAATCTGTTACCTACACATCATTGATGAGGACGGCTCTTAGTGTCAGCTATTCGCCAGGCTCATTGACACCACAGTGTCACTATTATGCTTTCTGCCTTTCATATGCTCTGTGCGTTGTTGCGAAGCATTCCTTAGCATACCTATGTATATATCCTTGCACAGGGTTCATGACCCGTAGCACACACAGACTTAGTACCACAAATTTACATACGCTTCACCGCAACTGCGCACTCTGATCTCCCGATACAAGCCAGATCCGTACACTCTACGTCGACACTTAGCGTGTTGGATTTTAGACTGTCGACAGTTATCAGCTGTGACTGTTGACTACGCTCACACCCGTGTCCGAGGGCTCGAAGCTATCTACGCCTCACACACGACCTCGTATATAGATATCCGTATATTTGTATCCTGCCAGTTACACACACACACACGACGCACTGAATTCGCATAACTGTCTACATGCCCCGCACAGGTGGGTAGTGAGTGCTTCATATGACCGGCTGTGCAAACACATAGGCACAGTGCTGCTGTATATGCTGGTATTTGTAGTGGGTTACTGTCGCATCTATCTGCGGTACCACACCCTCCAACAGGTGGTGGTGGGAGGCCTGACGGGAGCTGGTTTTGCAGAGATCTGGTTCTATCTCGGGAATGAGGTTCTGAGGTATGTCTCTGATTGCTACTCTTGACATGGATTAGTCCTCATGATTGCTACTGTTCTTGAAGAGATTGCGCATGTGTGCGCTTTGAACAGAATCTTGGTGGTATCAGAAGAGGTGTCGTAGTAGAATGTTTGCACCCGTGTATCTATATACCACACCGAGGTATTCTCGATTACAAACGAGTAATTTTGGCCGCTGGCCGTCTAGGGTTTGTCACACGTGTGTCGTTGCCGTATTGTCATATTTTGCACGATTGGGCGTCGGTGTCATCACTGCGTTCTTAAAACGTATGCTGATTGTGGTGCAAGTGAGTGGTATTGCGTTATGGCTATCTTCTGTGAACATCATGACGTCGCAAGTAGAGACTTGGGGTTAAGGGCCCATGATACTCCCTACAAAAAGAACAAGAAAATTGTCCAATTTTATGTCTAGACTGTGCAGTACCCAGTATCTGCGGCGTTCTAATTTACTCATATTCTTTTGTCAAGCCCTTGGTATATGTTCGCTGCCTGTGTTAACTCGTCAGTACTCGGCTTGATAAACAACGTGTGGTAGTTGGTGTGCTGCATATACACAGCCCTGACCTTGAGGCAGAAAATCAAGCGTATTCGGAATTGATAAGCAATCCCGAGAATCCCTGCTGTGTTTTCTACAATAACGTCGCTATTTAAGTAAAGTTTTATCGTGATATGCCTTAGTAGCCTGTGCGTTGGCCGTCCGGAAACCATAGTATAGATAGAAGCGTGAATGTCCGATGAGTCTCGTTGTGCCGATTGATCGACCCGATTGTCCGCACACGGGAATCTACGTCGTTACAGTACGCAATATCTTTGTACGTACTATATGGTACAAGCCGAATGTTTGGAAACCCGTTGTAAGTTGTATATAGATTTGTTTTGACGCATCGAGATTGTTGTTGAGGTACCTCGCCTCCTTGTTATGCTCCTCGTGAAACAGTAGTGTGGTGCTGAACTCCGATCAGGCGAGAAGACAGCCAATGACAGTTTGACACCTCAATCACTCGCTAACGACATCGCATACCTTGTTATGAAGGCGAAACTGTATATTTCAGGGTGATGGTTAATAGTCCAATCTGTACCTTTATGATTCTAATGCTAGACGAAACTTTGACTCAATGCACGCCAAATTGTTTGCCATGCGATAAGCCTGTGCAACTGAACTCCATTCGTCAATTCGGCCCGTTTCTCAATGCCTCACAGGGACGCTCTGAAAGCAACAGTACAATTTCCTATAGCCAAATGGCTGTACTTAAAGGATACCTCGGATGTGGATAACGTGCTCTTGTTTGAGTACCAATGTTATGCCAAAGAGAGTGAACGTGTGCAAGAAAACGAGACATCGGATGAGAACAGAAGGAAAACAGATTAAGCATCAATTTTGCATATGCGTCTGCTATCGGAGCACGTGTGTTCGCTTGAAATAAGAATAGATGTACTCACGCACGCCACTGGTAATAGTATGCGAGATCAGTGTACAGTATAACGCCACTCAAAAAAGTACTGTGTACATGAAAAGGGAGCGGATACAACCCTTGCAGAATGGTCAGTTGATATGGGTAGAAAACGGTTGATCACATAGCCCATGTGCAAGACTCGATGGAGAGTGTTCCAGTGGAGAAACTCTTGAGTTCATATATCCACTCAGGTGATAGTAATCTTTAATGTGTACATTGAACCTCCAATGTAGAATCATATAAAGCTTCCTAAACGTTCTGCTGGTAATATGCTTCAATCTCCAATGCAAGCGAACTGTATAGCTCTCTAATTGTGTCATAGATGCTTTGCTTGGAAATGTCAAGAGGATTGTTCCGATTTCAAGTTACTATTCATGCCAATAATTAGTAGCGATGCCAGTATGTGTTGTTTTCGTTTCTAATATTTACATTAATTGATGAATGATGAAATTCAGAAATTGATGATATTTATCTATTTTTATTAAAAACAATTAGAAGGCTATGGTTTTTTGTCCGTATTTTATTTTATTTTTGTTTTTTAAGAAAACAAAAACAAACCAACCCAAATTCCCCTGCGTGTCCAAGTTCCCCCCCCGTCCCCGAGTCCCGGACAAGCCGACACCCGTCCCCACTCCCCCGACTTCCCGACTCCGAGTTCCCGACCCTTCTGAGGCGTTTTCAAAAAGAACCTCTCCGGAGACTCAGTCGCCACTCAAGTGACTCCACAGAGTCCAGAGTCCAGGCATCCAGCCTCCAGCCCCAGCGCCCCAGCCGCCCAGGCCAGACCGCCAGACTCTCTTTCTCTCTCTCTCTTAGTGTATTTAGGGGGTCATGACTCATGCTCATTCGATATGGACAGATGCTTTTGCCTTTTGGGCCCTTAGGGGGTGGGAAAATGGACATGGGAATTGCTGAGAAATCTGCATAGTGCATAGCCTCCTAAAAAAGACTGAAATCTGGGTATTTATGTGCGTCTTACATTTGTCATTACGTGATGTCAATTTGTAGGACATGTCGTCACTCGTCCGTAGAGTGTAGAGTGTTGACGTAGGCTGTCGGTCGCAGGCCGCAGCATCAAGGTGTAAACATATTTTGCTCGTATACGAACGAGTCTCAGACTCGCAGCCTCTCAGACTTTGTCTAATTATTAACGTAGATCCCTAGTATTTCTATGTACAGTTTATGAACCGAGTGGATTTTTTTTTGAATTTATGTTCTAAAATGAATGTTGCGGTTAATGAAATCACAGAACAGGACAAAATCCCTTGGACCTGGAATTTACAACAGAACGGGACAAAACCAAATTTAACATTGTTGAACTACAGTGCAATTGTGCAAATAGCCTTCCTTTTCTGGAAGTCTATGAAACGATATTTTTTAAATATTCAGAAGTATGGATCCACGAATTCACGCTCACATGTTTAACAGAACATTGGCTCTCTCTAGTCTGAGGCGTTATGTTCTATTTCAGGTGAAAGGTGTAAATTATGTACCGAAAACTGATACTTGACTGCGAAGTGTACACGTTTAATAGTTCGGTACTTGGGCCAAAGTGACGGGTGTCGTATAGACAAAGTCCTCAGGCTCTCAGCCTCTCTCTTGTTATTTATTTGAGGGCAGAAAACAAACTAAAAAATGGTTCGAGGTATAAAAGTTCTATTGTTTTTTTGTTATACATTTTGTGTATTTTGATTTATGTATTGTTTTATTTATAAAATAATTTGTTTATTTCCGAATGCATTTTTATATGGCTTTCCATATTTTAACTTGAATAGTAAATATATGTTCAGCCTGCAAAATGATACAATATGACTTGGTCATTTTTGTTTTCCTATAATTCGCATGAACTATTCTCTCTCGCCGTAGTCGTTTAGAATAGAGTGTAACACGCCAGTCATTGTCTCTTTCACAGCGGGTGGCAGCTTAGAAAGGTGCTGATTCGTATTGTGTAATGAGAATTCATTTATGGGCATCTCACAAAGTTTGAAAATCATGAGTTCGCGATACACTGTCATCATTGGCACAGAATGATCAACGTCAATAGGTGTACGATCATATTCACTCTCTCCGTGTGTGTAAACCACATTTACAGTCTCATCGAATGTAACATCAGCAACCTCGCGAATTGGACGCCATGCTGCTCTATTCTCACTTGGATTGAAAAATTCATTGCTGCTCGTCGCGCAATTTGAATTTTTTCTGCGTTTAAACTTATCTTCGGGTGTGCTATCCACGCTGGGCATGATCCGTGGCTGTCCAGATCTTGTTCTAATCGGGGTTGACCTATTACTTTGGTCAAATCGACTGCTGACACTAAACAAATCTCCTCTCCGTAATGATTCTGGTATTGGTGTTTTAACCTTTAGGCAACTGGTAGATTGCCCTGTTGTGTTTGTTATTTGCAGCGTATTCCTTTTCACCATTGTTTTCCTCTTCATAACGACATTGTGTCCATCTTCTATGTATATCCCGTCACCGTCTTCGCCCTCCCAGTGTTTATCAGAGGTACGCACAATTTGCAGGACATTATCTTGGCTCATCTGGATCATATTGGAGTTTACCGTATCCTGGCTGACGCCATAGCGGCCTACAGGTTGCCATTGTGTTATCTCCGACTTTTGCTTCTGATTCCACGTCGATTGAATTTTGTTCAAGAATGCTTTAACTAAGCCCATGATAGTAGTCGTGTGTATGTTCACTGGCGACGTGAGCTAGATTCTAAGAGCTATGTACACATACGCTGAGTACTTAAGTTAAAAATC
The DNA here is from genome assembly GCF_001186125.1 of Sphaeroforma arctica JP610. NCBI lineage: Eukaryota > Ichthyosporea > Ichthyophonida > Sphaeroforma > Sphaeroforma arctica. The sequence continues at coordinate 129,647 of NW_014040428.1, read as the reverse complement.
TCACTTCACGGATCCCCCTCTGGAGAGTCGAGAGTGCATTTTTAAAAACAAATTGTTCAAGGGTTCTAATTTTTAATCACTAACTTTAAAGTTGGTGAATATAGTCGCGTGTATTTTTACTGTCGCGTGTATTTTTACCTGACTATGCTCCACCCCCAGTCCACCACAGGTCACAGGAAGTATTCTTATTTCGTACTGAAGGTTTCTTCGATTCTACTGAAAGAGTTTGTGTACGAAAAAGCAGCTGTGTTTTAAAAGTTAATATAGATATGTGTCTCAATTTCCACCACTCAATGTCGTCAGACGTCAGTAGAAGTAAAATGGATTTTATCTCGAATCTCAGAGCATCGATTGTGCGGCCTCGCAGGACGCAGGGCTGTCGCAGGCTCGCACTCACAATACGATTTAATCTTTATTTGTTTTTTGAAACACAATCAGCGTTTTCGGTTTCGGTGGGTTTCGAGATATGTATTCTGAGTAGAATTGGGGTAAATACATACGACTTCGCTCAAGTGTGACTGTGTGACGAATGACTAGAAAGAGTAGTGACAAACTCAAACTCATATCTGAGGACTGAACTAGTAGAGTGCAGTCACCTGCTCCAAAGGGTACATCAGGAACGTGAAACTAGGTCCTCTTTGGCTCTTACTCTATCTCTAAATCTTTGAATACCTTTCAAATATCATTTTACTCCTTTTTATTTTTTAGATTTTTTAACGTTACCTCTCCATGACATCCGTAGTACAGTTATTTTATTATATGTTATTTTATTTTATGTTTTTTCTTAAAAACAAACAACATGGAATTCAGAATTCTATAGAGAAAGTAGGAGGTGGAGTGAAAAAGAGTGACTTTTCTTTGTAAATATTTGTTAACAAATAGGAACTCTCCATTATATTTAAATCGTATTATTAAATTTTAAAAACAAATACCAGAATTTGAAGCACTTCGACATACATATTTATTTAGCAGTTCTCATTAGTAGAGAGAGAGAGTCTAGTAAGGCCAGGTCTTAACTATAATAGTTTTCACGTTATAGTTAAATTTTAAATAAAAAAATGATTTCGTGTCCCACTTTTGAAAACTTCCAGAGACAAAATTTGACTCTTGTAATAGTTGATTTTGTTATAGTTTTACGTTATAGTCTGAATCTTCAAAAATTACCAAGAAAATGTAAAATACCGTCGATATCCCCATCAATCTAAATGGATACACGAAAGCCCGCACAAAATGTTCGATTGGATGCAAGCATGTTTGCTACAAAGAAGCGGTTTAACGGTCAGGCGGTTACGATGCCTCTTTTGAATGCTGCTGTTAATAACAGTGTATATTTCTTGTATGCTTTTTAATTATGTAATAGACCTAGCTAAACGCAGCAAAAGAATAGAACGTCTCTCTTCCGTGTGATATACTTTACTTCAAGTACATCTAAAAAATATATCAAATTTTGTTCCGTAGGGTACGTACGATGCGCAAAAGCATGGCACCAGGCAGATCAAACCTGGGGATTACAATCGTTGGTTGCCCCTTTATAGGCCACTTTTAAACAGAAGTATGACTCCTATACCTGTGCACCCTGACTTTTTACGATCCTCGTATTGTCAACAATTATATGACAGACTTTAGTGACTGTACTGCTACCCAATGATAATGCCCGAGAAGAGATGGAACAGTTTCCGCACTGGCCATATATTCCTTTAGAATATGATGGCAGAACACTGAAAGACAAGGCGTCAAGTAACAACAAAACAGCCGTGAAGGTAGCCAAAGAGAACAGTAAAGCCGGAGCCAAGCGAACGCCAAGTGTTGTCTGCAGGATGACGTGCATTATGACCGATGACCTTCATAAGGATGGTGTAGTAGGTACACAAAGCTTGCAAGGGGGCCGGGGAAGACTCGACAACGGACAAATTCGTCATCGGGACCCTTGGTGGATCATTTTTGTCTAAGACTTCGCTGACAAGGATTACTGTGTAAACAAAATAACAATACCAACGCAACAACCACCAAAAAGATATATCCATGGTTACCAAATCTATCAGCATGTGAGGAAGATTTGGTGACAATAGAGGAGATGGATGATCCATATAAACGCCCCGCCAAGTATGTTGATTAGATAAGAAATACAGATCCGTTGGGCATGAACCTGGTGTACACCATCAAGGCAACTGCTAATGAGAGCTCGGGTGATTGGAAGGACGAGCTCGGCAAGAAGCTATACGAGCTGTGGCAAGGTTTGAAATCCGAGTTTTCGAGCTTTAATATGAGACTGTCAAAAGGTGGATGTAATGCTCCGAGTGTTTTGTACTTTGCAGATAGCGTATATCCCGTAATTATGTACTCTTATGCGCAAGACTCGGATTGCTTGTCTATGTTTGAAACTGTAACAAATCCGTTGATTCCTACTGGATTAAGCTCTGCATCACACGCCTCTAACTCAAGTGAAGATTTAACTCCAGCCACACAAGTTACATCAAAACGATATCGATTCAGTAGTAATACTTCACCACCTGATTTACTAGACGCATTTACACCCACCCCTCACAATGGAAAAATAGGCACGGAATAATTTGAATGAAGCGGGTCGTAAAATAGATCGACTGACGGATGTTTTAGAAGACTATCTACTGAAACGAACTAGCAATATTCAGATGAAAAAGGTCCGTGATCTCGAAAGTATCATTAAAGATATGCAGTCTGTACAAAAAGTACTTCGGGATGCAGAAGAACCACTCCGGTCAAAACTGAAGAAGAGTCTTGACAAGTTAAGCGATGAATTGGATGCATTGGGCTGATCAGACAATCTCAAAGGTGTGAGCGCGTATAAATTACATTGTATGTTGTATGTATATATGATATTTAATATATGATGATTATGCAAAGCGAGTCGTGTCTATGTATTGTACAAATTAACCACGCACTCGTACATATGAATATATTTATATGATGATTATTACACAAAGCGAGCTACAACAACAACAGCAATATTTATATATCACGTATATGAACAATAATAAAAAGAAATGACTAAAAAATAATTATTTCATCAATCACTTTATTACCTTTGTCTATATTTGTGTACATCCTTTGTATTTGACATTATAGATATGTCTTTTGTTTGTATCTTGCCTTCTGTGTCGAATTTCTTCGTACATTCCAGTCTGGCCTTCTCAATCTTCTTTGATCCACTTCACCTGCCATATGTGTCATAAGAGGTAATGTAGCAGACTTGAACACTAAGGCCGCATCTTGTTTGTTTTTTTCATATCCATCTCATCACGTATGACTTGTTTGTCTGCTTCTGTAAGGTCTCCACTAAAAATAGTATATCTGAAAACCCTCACACGCTCGTAATATTCCTCTGCAACAGTCCCGCTCCATCCTTTGTTTGAAACTTTATACTCTGATCTAAAAATATATCACTCACGCCAATACATGCGTTATTAAACTCAGTTTTTGAGATGCCAAGATAACCCTGTCCTTTTACATCGTCAAAACCAATACAATAATTACGTAATTTAGCTAGGCACATAAGTAGCTCATGAAGGAAAAAATGCAAAGCTATATTGTATCGGCTTCCATAGGATACCCCACTTTCTTACAAATATCCCAAACGCTTGCTCAATATGCATACGTGTTTGGGATTGAAAAATATTTCTACCAAGTCAAGGAACAAGCATGAATTCATCACCCGTGTACGCATTATCACCTACTACATAGTACGGTCAAGGCAGCGTCCGAATCAAATCTAAAAAGCCACAGGCCTCTAAGGCACGCTTGTCATGTACGGAGCCAAAAGATGAACAAGCAAATGCTGTGAATCGATAGCGATGATCATAGATTGCTTGGCAATTCACTGCAAGGGCCATCTTATGGCTAGAGAATAAATGTTGTCTCCAAGGACACTCTTTTTCTGTCGGCAGTTGTGTTCTGACAAAAATTCCATCTACTGCTTCTACACAGTGTCCAATAACTCCAAACGTTGATCTTTGCCTGAATCCTTCGGCTATCTCCTTGCACTCTTGTGTGGTAGTAGGAAAGGGTATGCTCAGTGCATCCAGATCACTGACATCGTTGATTGCACGCACTACTTTTATGCATTACATGTGTGCACTTGAAATCTGCTACTTGGCCCCCCGCTAACATACGTAAAGTTATAGCTAATTGAACCCCAACATCGATGCTTTCGTTCCTCAGGCTTCCCATGACTTCATCGCGTTCACACATAGGTGTGATAGCTTGTTTTAAAACTAAAAACTGAGGTAAGCTCATGAGCATGTCAACATGGAAGAAGTTCATTTGTAGCATGTGTCAGCGATCTCATCGAACGATGGCCGAAACCGATACACAAGTGATCCTCTAGGCACGATATTTGATTGTTCTAGAACAGGAATGATGTTTGTTAGTACCGTTAACATTGTAGTTATTATCATAGCGGTTGTAATATTATCCTCACTTTCGGAGTCTTCGTCACTACTTGATTTACTATCCTCCTCCTTATCAATACTACTTGTGTTAATGCTACTCTCCTCCATTGTACGCAAAATATTGCTAAGCACATCACTAGCACTGGATGTATCCTCATTGATGGCACTAGCCAATCGCTGCCTCAATTCTATTCGGCGTGTGTAGAAGATGGGAAGTTCCTCGTACATATTGTATCACAAAAGAACAGAGGTTGTATATAATAGAAGTAGTATATATTTATTAGACACTTTCTATGATATATTATAATACGCATTTGAATTATTGATAGCTACGCACTTAGAGTAGGTTTATAAATAGTCTGTACTTTGGCGGGAAATGTCAAGTTATATATTAACTACTTTTGTGCAATTGAATCTGAAATCTCGAAAGGACATCTTCTGAGTCATTTCGAAATTTTTCAGCCTTAATTTGCCCTATTATTGTTACTGTTACGAAAATTTGCTATAACCGATTAGACTCGGCCTCAGTATTCTACTGATTGAGTTAATGTTCAATGTATTGTTCACCTCTCTGACAGAGTCTGACGCTCTTTCTCTGAACTTGTGAGAGATAACATATTATACTCTAAAGTGGATAACAACTATGAATCATAAACATAAACGTTGTTACAAATACATATTGGATAAACGATAAATACGTATTGGATAAATGATAATAGTTTCACGTCTCAATACTGCATATTATTTTAATACATTATGCGGGGTACTATAGAACAGTTTTAACGTATATATTTTATATATAATTAGTTAGAATAATAACTCAACGGGGTTTTGACCACACTGAACCAACCAATCTAGTAGTAGGTTGGCTGGTTCAGTCATTCACCTAGTTTACTACAAAACCGGAAAGATATGTAAGTTTAAATATTGTTTGGGGTATATTTTGTGATGGGAGCCGATTAAATGGTACTAGGTCAGCACTATTGACTAACTCCCGGAAGGTTAAAAAACAATCCGCCCAGGATTGACGATCTCATCATGGAAGAATTAAAGAAAACCACCCAGGAGCGGATCGTGCGGACAGACATCGAAGTACTCGCGGTTGGTTAGTTCAGTCATTCACTTAATTTACTACTACTTCCTGCATTGATCAACAAGGGAGGAAGAAGTGCACACTCACAATATGACATCGCTTTGTAATATTTGTGCATTTTTTAAAAAGTCACGGTTCAATCCGGGCGCCATAGGTGAACATTTTGGTATCACTGGAGATACAGCTAAATATATATGTGTAACCTTTGTGATTGCAGTAAGTTATATAGTTAGGCAAATGCAGCCATTTCCAACTGCCGGTCAGTGTGCTAAATACAGTCGGAATAGTGCTGGGCGATGTGAGTGTGCACCCCGCCGAAGGGTTGGAAGACAGTGGGCTGGATGCGTCTCTCGGAGAAGTGTAAGTGTCTGGTGTTGGAGTGGCAGGAGCTGTGCGGAGGTGTCGTACGCGAAGAAATCAAGGTTGGTGGCGCGGCTGGGACAATGGGGGCGAGAATCGGTGGGTTGTTGTATCAATCTTCCGGGATGAGGTAAGAGTGCGGAGTATCGGTTAATGTAGCACTTCTTCCATCCGGAGACCATTATGGACATAGAATAGGGAATTGTTTTGTGACGTTGCGGGTGTTGTGTTTTACAAGTCGTCAAATGTATTCGATATGTCCTGTACTTGGTAACTACTGTAGCGGGCGTCGACACGAGGTGTGAGAGGCAAACTAGGGGGAGAAATTGACACTGAAGGGTTGGGAGGTAGGTTGGTCGCGTCTCTGAAAGAAGTGTAAGTGTTGTCTAGTTCCGAAATGGTAGAAACTGCTAGAGGCTTATATGTTGAGTGCATGGTTGGCAGCGTGGCGGCGGTGTGATTATCGCATAGTGTATCCTTTCTTTCACCTGGAGACCATTGAGGACGGATGTTCGGGAGAAACTCGACTTTGCGGCTGTCATGTTGTCATTGTGCCGGAATCATGTTTTGGATGCGCCAAGTGTCAAAGGTGCTGTTTTGGAGCGACCAGTTGGACACCTTAACAAACCCTCTCGGGTTTCAAGTTTATGGCGTGATTTCTTAAACTAGCCTACTAGCTTGGAAACAACAAGACAGTGGAAATGTGCGTCAACCGGTCGAGGTACGATTTCTGTTGTCACACATCGCTGAAGGTATACATCTTCTCTGTTGTGGTAATGTGTTGTTTTTAATCATGTCGGCCCAACGTTTCGCGTTGCCCCGGAGGATTTGTGTTGCATGCCCGCTTCCGTGATTAGTGAGCGTTGTGAGCTTGTTTCACTGTGCCGTTCAGGGTGGGGGGGGGGGGGGGGGGGGGTCTGGAGGGGGAGACTTCTGAAGAAGTATTCTTCGAGATACCAACAAGGTTCTTTAATGTGTTCAGTACAATCATCCACTCGCCCGTTTTGGGCGATGCGTGGGTGAGTGTAATTCTTCCTTTCGCGACCATTTTGATGGTGGAGCGACTAAGATTAATGATATTCTTGTGATATTCATCACAGGTGTGGATAAAGGTAGGGCGAGGAGTAAGAGGATTTGAATGGAGGGCTGAGAAACCGAGGTGGGGTTGGCGGAGAGCACGTGAGTACTCGCCTGTGAGGGAGAGGTGTCTGGAGCGGGAGTCTGAAGAAGGGGCTGAGCAGCCACGGGTGGTGAGGGGTTTAAAAAAGGAATTAGAGGAGTCAGAGGTCGGTTGCCTTCCATTTTATTGGTATAGTCGTCGACCGGTTTATTAAGGTCGGTCACCTCGTCAGAGTGGAAATCCTCTGCGGGTTGGTGTAAAGCCGTGCGGTCGAAGCAATTAAACTCGACATCGTTCACACATCTGCGGGGATGATTAATATCCCTTGGCGTCGGAATAACATACCCAGTCTTAACTGGTTTCCGACGATTGTCCTCCCAATTGGGTACAAGTGGCGGAGTATGTTTTCTTACCTCTCGGTCTATAATACCTTTGAGGACAGGTGACTCACGACCAGGTGTCAGAACAGGCGAATGATTAGCCTGTTCTTCTGGCAGTAATGCCTCGTACGGTATATCGACGCTGTGCATCTCTGGATCATATGGCTCAGGTGTCGAGCTTGAGTCTTTGGGCGTGATTGCCTGTCGACGTTCTGTCCACTTCTGTAGGGCTTCAGTAATGCCCGGGGAAACATGCTCGCGTAAGCGCTGTGTATGTTTTCCCGATCTTTCTAATTAATCTACATGCTCGACAGTCAAGTCTTTCATAATAGTAGTTAACTGATTCTTAAGATCAGCGTATTTAGTAAATAATTTACTTATGTGCTTCGGCTTAGAAGTCTCGGACGTAGATTCGGTTTTGCTACTTGAGCTTGCCTCCTCTTCTGGTTCCATAATAGGTTCCTTCTGATATTTGTCCTTGTCCCCTATATCTGGGGACGCCCTCATATTTGGGGACTTTCCTTTCTGATTTTCATCAGAAGAATGGGTTGGGGCGTCTTGCGACGTATCCCTTGTCTCACTTCTTGGTCTCGTTAATGCAAGCTTTGAAGTTGAGGCTATAGTTGGCCCTCGGGCTCTGTCAGAAGGAGTAGTCTCCTTAAGCGGAGTGGCTACTTCCTTATCTGAAGCATTGTCCTTTTGACTATAATTGTCATAGGCAAGTGCTTTGGCTACAGTGCACTTAAATGCATCAGCAGCGGCGTCGGTTGCTTGTGAGCAGTAATAGCTGCGGCAGCGTTAGCGACTTCTTTCTCCATCTTCTTCTTTTCAGCTCTACGCTTCTTAGAAGGAGTGTTGTCATTCTTGGTCATAATCTTGACTTATGACTACTAGATTGTCTCTTAACGACTAGCTTAGACCAGAGAAAAAAATTGTTGTGGTAGATAACTTACCTTTACGCTTAAGTAGTCTAAGTAATTTATACTTTTGCTAACTTTAAAATGTGTAAGATTCGGTCTAATAAAGGCGATACTAATGCCTTAGAATAAATAAACGTGTAGGTAAATTCTATATCGTGTAAATATCGATATAAATAAACGAAATGAGACGTTTAATAAAGTTAGGTTTGCCTCGTGAAAACAGCAAGACTCTGAGGGATTGTGAGGCTGAGACATTGCCTATATATAATCCTCTCTGTACTCTTTCCGCCGAAGGGATTTTATTTAGTGTTTCGTTGTCGCTCTATTCTGGGGCGAATCCGAGAGACTCATAAATCCTATCTTTAGAAAAAAAGAAATAGAAATAAAAATACTCTTGACGTCGTTAGTTATTGTCTTAACCAATAACTTGCCACTATCAAGAATTACCGACTTAGCCTTCATCAGACTGGCACATCTGGTTGGCTTATCGGAGGATCAACTAGGTAACGTTAATAGTCCCTAGAAACCTATATTCGGTTGAGCCATCCCGCTACCGAAGTATTCGGATATAAATAAAATTGGAAAGTAAATAAAGCTCTATTAATAGAACTAGACCAACTCTTTTATGTTTGGTATTTTAATGAGGCCTTTCAATGGCCTTATCCAAATATCTGATATGTTAAATGGAAAAGGTTTAATTAATAAAACCATTAAAAACCATTTTAAGAAACTTAAGTTCATCGTGCTATAAAAAGCACATTTAGGAGACTTGAGTTCATCGCACTATTAATTAAGAGTACATTTAGGAAACTTAAGTTCCTCGTACTATTAAGAGTACGTTTATAATTTGCGTACTGCTTAAGAGTACGTTTATACATAGAGTCTAATGTGGAGGCCCGGCTTATTACATGCTTAAGACGAACTTCCATCTTCAACTGATCCTTCAGTCCACGAATAAAGATAGCAATGCGTTTCATATTCTTGAACCGGAATACATCTTTTACATCGCCTTTGTAGTAGCCTGTGTTGGCGGATGCGATGAGATGGTCCACCACTTGTTATAGTTAGATATGTCTCACATAGAGGACTTCAGCCCAGTGGATTTTGGGGCTTTCGCCTGAGATTGAGTCGGACATCGTCTAGATTGTGTTAATTGGTACACCTGGACAATTAAATGCCCATAACCCATGGACTCATGGAGACCAATAGGTTACAAGAGTATGGTCGAATTCAGGATCCCGTAATAAAACATTTGGAGCATTTGGGAGCGCCACTCACGGAGCCGCAGGTGCGGTGGAAGTTGCAAACAGCGTCGAATACTGCAGTTATGAAGCTGTCCAAGGAGCTCATGATGTTCCATATATTCGCTTGCTGACCTACTAAGTAGAGTACCCACCTCTGTGGTACGGATCCGGTCTGCGCCGTGTAGTGCCGCAGAATGGGTTAGAGCAGAGTACGAAATACCGAGAAGGACCAGGTTATCCGTCATAATTCGGTTTTAGGGGTCGAGAAGCGAGGATGGGGGTAAGCCAATGCCGCACCAGACCACGGATGAATTCGGTATGTGTTGGCTGGCCTGGATTGGAAGTATCATAGTCGGCGCCAACAAGCGTGATGATTTGGTTTGAACCGATATTTGGAAGTAGTACTTC
>NW_014040428.1:104115-116845 GCF_001186125.1 Sphaeroforma arctica JP610 | reverse complement strand
CCAGGGAGATTTTAACATCTGTGGCGATGGTATCACACGTAGCAGTTTTATCATCAGCTAAAACGAGATGAGTTGTTTGTGTTCTCCTTTCGATATCTTTCATTAATGCATGACGATCGGATATACATGAAATTTCTGAACCAGGATCAATCAATGCAAGGATTTTATTTCCATTGCAATATACAGGGATTATTACGCGCTCATCTAAAGAGTCGTTGTACTGTCTGTATAATGATTGTACCTGGTAGTACCGTCACTCCAACTTAATGCTGGGCTTTCGGTCACAAGACTTAATGTGATAACCATTGGTCTTCTCACACTTGTCACACTTAGTAAGAAAGTGTGTACAGGTGGATGCATGTCTACCATTCCAATAACTGTTAGGGGTTAACTGGTACATGTCATACCCACACTTTCCATGTCCTTCGCTCCTGCGCGTGCCCGTTTATTGGGTCGCGTTGTGAAAGTGGATTCGCGAGCATGTGTATGTTGGGGTCTCTCGTTTGAGGTCTGCCTGGATACGTACCCGTGATCGGTGAGCTCCCGCGGCTTCTTAACAGCCGCTTTCCCCTTCGATGTTACTCAATGTGCGGGAAAAAAAGTGGATACAGTATCATAAAACTGTTCCCATGTAAGTCGGGATAGATGAAACTTTGTTTCATGTCCCTTGTTTCTAGCCTCAGTCGCGTGTTTACGTCGCAACTCGGTGTACAGACTCTCACGGTCGTTATTCCCTATGTTCTTACAGAACACGTGCATAACCAGGAATTCGTACCATCGCTGTGCCTTGTCCTTTGTTATATCGGGACGTTGCAGGTTAGAGTCTAACTTCAGAATATAACTCTGAATGGGCGTGTTCTCGGCTGGTTCATTTAAAATTGAACTTAGCCCAGGGCTACGCATATCCTTACTTAACACACAGCTGACCAGATAAGACAAAATTTGTGAAGCGGGTAGCTAGAACGGTGAACAGGCTTGCAGATGGACCTCTTCGAGTACTATGTCTCGGATGATTTAGGGGTAGGCACTTGGAGAGGAGAGGTGACGCGTATATAATACTGGGATGAGGCAACGGCGCTCTTGGACAACCTGTTGTCATTTGACGAGGCGAAGGCGGTTATAGCGGTTTGTGTTGTGGACGAGAGTCACGTGGTTCCCTCGGTATTGTGCGATACTCGCAGATATGCATGCATATGGTACCTTCAGAGCACGATACCTTCCTTGGTAAAAATGGAAAGCTAATTGAATGGTCTACGATGGGATGTACGGTGGTAGGACTCTTGCGTAGTGAAACGGTGGCGCCACGTCAGTTTTTGACGAGGACATTCTGGAAGCGACTGGGTTTTTAGTCGGCCGTATGGTGTGCGTAATCTAGCGGAGCCTACAGTATCGAGTCTCGCAGTGGTTACGCGAGCACGTGCCCGTGAGTTGCAAAGCCAGGAGGCCGAAAAGGCAGATGGCGATGCTGTATGGAACTTCTTGCGTAGTGCTGATATCAAGCATGATGACACGGAGGAAGCTCGCATGCAGTCTCTTCACGAAAGTTACCAGACTCAAATGGTGTTACTCGAGCCGAAGGAGGACTTCAATGACGGATCATGGCGAAGGTGCCACACCAGGTATGAATAAAGACGTATGTGATGGCGTTTTCAATTATGTCCAAGTTCAACCCTCAGGGGCCGGTCTGGGAAACAATGTTCTATCCCAGGCACAAGAGTCAAGGGCCAGTGAGCATGCAACCGTGCAGGAGCAAAGCCGATGCGCAGGGACACCTTGGCTAGCTCGGAGCCAGCCAGTTGGGGCAAAATGTTGGCACGCACACAGGGCGAAGAACTGGTTTCCAGCTGAGCTTCATCAGTCAGCGTAGCTGCCGGAGGTACATGCACATGTGGGTGAATGTATGATGGTCATGCAGCAGCTGCTTTCCGAAGAACGACTGTCCACTGATAGGGCTTTAGACAAGCGCAAACGTAGTTGGCAGAAGTGCATGTCTCGTTGAGAGATGGCTGTCAATGAGGATTACAGAATAACGCTTGGGATGTCATTCCGAAGCCGCTGGAAGATGCATATGAGTGGTCCGAACAGTTATTGGCGGATCTGCGGCGCCAGCAGAAAGTGAGCCAGGAGGAGGCGTGTGGGGCCGGAGAGCAGAGAAGATATACTGAATAAAGAGACCAGAGGTCATTCGGAGACACGTGTTTGGGCACAACCGAATAGGAGCTATGCAGTGTCAGAAAGGGTTGAAGGCGATGGCCCGAGGGTCTCGCTACAGATTCAATCGGTTGACAAGCTCAGTCGTAAACGAAAGGCATCGATGTCGTCACAGTATGCATTGGACGCCCCGGAGGCAATCGGTACGGGTACAAATGGAGCTCAGATAACGCCGAAGGCGGCTTCGGAGACTATCTGGTCGTTGTATTATTCTCACATTTGCACAAGGCCAACGCGCTTGAGTGACTTCATTCAAGACAATTTGAGGCGGAACGTGCCTCGGGACTTGTTGGCTGACGGCGGTGTGCATTGCTCGCAGGTGAGCAGACAAACGGTTACACCGAAGTCTACTGTGCTAGCCGCCATGAGAGAGGGCGTTTGAGGCGGCATAATAACTCGATTACTACTACCATACTCGTAGTCCGGGCGGATATAACTATATCCTCTACTAGGGAATTGACCGGGTGCCCCGACCAGCGGCGTGTGGCAAATATGACCGCATGAATACACTTTTCAGCAGATAGCCTATTACTAGCGAAGGCGTTAGTGGACTGGTGAGCGAGTCGCAATATCCGAGTATATCCAATCCAGAAAAGGCGTCATCAGGCCAACTTTTTGGTTGGAATTATGTGCCGTACCTGAAACAGGTTGCTGTCGCGCTACTCACCGGAGGTCGGCGAGTTTGCGTGGCCGGATGCGGTGACATAGTTCGTCAGAGTATTATCGCATCATGCGGATGCAAAGGTCGTGAAAATTCTGCGAGGATCTTGGGGGTTTAGCAACGCCAGAGTTGTTGGAGTCTGAACGAAAGAGTTTAGATAAGAAGACGTGGGAGATGAACGACAAGACGCAGCTGCCGCAGACGCTAGTAGCAAGATCCTAGCGTGTAGATGTGTCAAAGTTTAATTTGGGACAGGTGGTGATGTTTCGCATGTGTGGGTCCGGCAGAAGTGAAGGCGTTGGATCCGTCAGTCTACGATATTGTAAGCATGCGCTATATGGTAAAGCTTGAGGGCACACAGGGTGCCATTAGTCGGATCAAAGCGTGGCATGGACAAGAGGTGCCTGAATGGTACAGTGTACATAAATTGGCTTATGGACGAGAGCCCTTTGAAGGACGCACAATTAGAGGAGAGAGAGACAGAGTGGTGGCTGCTTTGACAACATGTCCGGAAGCGGTTGTCTTGCAGAGAGGAATCAACACGTATTGGTCGAGGTGGGTAGCGTTTACCCACAAGCATCACGATAGCCGTACTGAGGGTTTTGAACAGTGAGACGCCGACCTAGATGGCACACCATGTGGGTGCTAGGTATGTCGCCAGTTGGAGGAGTGCAATAAATCGGGGGTACCGCTCTGGGTTCTACAAGGGTTATCGATAAGGTGGGTTGAGAGTGTAGGCAGCAAGGCGGCGGGAGCGTATACGCCGCGGTCAAGTGGATGTCCAGTAAAAGATCAAGGTACCACCTTTACAGGACTGGGTAGATATAGCTGTAACCCAGGGCCTCACAGGTATGACAGTATAAACGCAGAGTATAACGAAATATTACGTTATAGGCTGCGTGAAATGATCGACTATTTTTCTTTTTAATTATACGATCGGATCCTGTAGACTAGTGGAACTCAGGTGCTACAGCCTTACGTCCCTTGGTGGGTGTATTGACCACAGGATCAGGGGTTCGGTACAGGAAGCACTGAACTAGTTGCCACGAGTACTTGGAAGGAATCAGCTGTCAGGCTGATATATGGGGATCAAGGGGTAACAGTGGCACGTCAGAGGAGAAAGAGATTGTTGGCGAATACATCTCGAGTGTGCCGCATAGTGACAAAGTGTATCATAGAGGAGAAGATATATATAGTAGAGCTAGGTAGTAAGAAGGCTAGTGACACTATACGGAGTGGAAAGGTACTATGCCAATGGGAGAAGTGCCAATAGGGCAAGTACTATATATATACAAGGAAACACACAGTAGTGCATTCGAGTGTACATCTCGAAGGCTTAGATGCACGGCTAATAACTCGATCGAACATATACAACTCATGTGGGTTTAACACCTTCTACGTTTAAATTTTTATTTATTTATATAGTTTGTATTCACTTTGTACATAAATATACATATACCGATACACATGGCTGCCGACACGACACTTGACAGGTCATACTAGTGAACACTAATGACACAGGTCACAGAGGACAGGCCAAAGCCCAAAGGTGACAGCCTCACTGACTGGCGACCAGGTGTATTTATTTCTCTTTTGAGTTGGACTGAAACCCGGCATCTTATTTGATTGTATACCGTTTCGAAATCCACGCATTTCCTAGAACCTTCTATCTTTTTTTTCAATGATTACGTTGTGCGATGCCGCCGCTGATACTTGGTATTGATTTGCGGTTAATAAAGGTAGCCTCATACTGGTCTTTTTAAACATTTTAGAAATAATAACTTTATGTGACGCTTCCTGTCCTCGTGTGCGGCTTTTTACTTTATACACGTGCAGTGATATAGTGGATATTCAACTATCGCACGCATGCATCAGGAAAGCTATCATAGCCTTCACGACAATGTTCGTGAATAAATGTATACACCTTTAGAAATGAAAGAAAATGGTACTTGAAGCTTACATCAATGTATAGGTAGTGTTCGATTTGCAATTTATTATCTGAGATGCACACCATTTGCCTTTGATATAGTTAATATGCCCTGTAAACTAGTTTTGCTATTCACATCTTTTTCGTGTGATTGACTTTTCGCCTTCTGAATATTTCAGATTGCTGTGGTTTGGCGTGTTGATTATTATTTTTTGTCTGCCTTTAGACATCGATGTGTAGTTTGTAAGTAGATATGATCTTAATTGCCTTTTCAGAATCCGTATTCTGATTCCGAGGTATTGAATGTATTCCGTTGATGAGTGTGTTAAAATGATGGTATAGACCGATCCAGGTACTAAGCGCTATTGTCCGCCGCTTTCGTCCTGTGTTTGAATCGACGATGCATTGTCGGCCGTCGTGTCGGTAGGCGCACTCAATGAATTGGTCGTCATTGCCTTGAAAACCCTGTGATGTGAGGTCGTCTTGTCTCCATGTTGCAATTCTGTTCACGTGACGTGTGGCAATATATATATATATATATTAGATGCGTCAGTATATGATGAATGAATGGTGAGCGCGACTCGGCGGTCAGCAAGCTGTTGAATCATTCTGCATATTCGGTAAGGGACACTGTTCAGTTGGAGGGCAATCGAAGGGTAGGAGAGGCACAACAGCAATAATGTCGTTTTGCTTCGTGAAGGAGGAAGAGCACCTGTGGGCCTAATTTCCAACTCAGATGTCAGATGTTAATTTGAAATTTATAAATAACATTCAGGAATCAACGAACAAATATGGGGAGATATTGCTAGGTTAACGACAAGAGAGCTGGGGGGGGGGGGGTGGGTTTTTTTGGCGGTTTTTAACGATTTGTGTGATACACACTAGTGCATGGATTCTGCCATATGTTCAAAGCATACTTGGTGTGTGTGTGCATTCTAAACTACCTGTACCTATAATGCCGACAACAGTCATTTTAATGTATAGATTGTGAGGGATCACGTTCAAGGTCTGTTGATAATAACTACACAAGAGGTACAAATCAACTAATCACCCTAATTTATATACACTTGTACTTGTATCGGTATACGTATCAAAGACACACATCGGTTTGTCATACTTGCATGAATATATTAGCACAAAAATGCCCTTGTGAATATCCTTACATACCGATATCTTTCCGATGAATATGTGCATATGTGCAATCATGACATATAGCTTCTAACGACATACTCCTAATATAAATTGGAGCGCTCCATGAACTCATAAATCTAACTGAATTCTGTGCGCAGAAGCATGGACTCTAAAATATGCTGATGTACACTGCCACATAGAATTCCACAAAAAGTGCATATAATACAGGTATATTTATACATATATCCACATCCAATCGGCTTTTACATGCACTCTGAGGTTTTGAACCCCTTTCTCACCTGTCACAAAATGCACCGTGCCATCTTCGTCTAGCCACTTATCCTCCGTCCATATGTAGCCTGCGGAACGTCCAACCGAACGCCCGCGGCAGAGCAGATGGCCAGTGTCTCGGTCGTATCTACTCTGCCTCTCCTGAATGATACCAGGTTGTATATGGCGACTATTGAGTATATCTTGTTGTTCATGATCGAGCTCCACAAATAAAAACACTCATCCGGGAGAGCAACTTCCCTCTTCGCTCGCGCGTGCCCACGCAAATATAAGATGTAGAAGCCCATGAATAGTTACTGTTTTGTATTGAACAAACGAGTGGTATAAAAGCGAGTATGCAATGGTCTGTCTCAGGACAGGAGGCGAGTAGTGGGATACGCAGGCGGTACATTAGGGATACTGGATAGTGCTGATCCACTACAATAAAGCTGATGCGGTTTGCATCGATACACTATGAGTGTGCATGCACAAATAAACAGCATCTTTAGTATATGACAATCGTGTAAACTAAAACGTATTAGCATATTCATGTAATACGACATAGTGCGTGTATACTCTATTTGCGACCTGGAATAAATTTTGTTGAGGATTCTAAAACTCTTCTTGGATATGTGTCCTTGTGTTTTGATCAGTGTTTTCGTTTCTATAGACACTTCCTACATCATCGCTTTCACTTTTCGTATCCAAGTGACAGATTTGATGAAGACAATAGCCGGATATCTATCACCAGAAAATAATTGCCATCGAGAGGCTCATGCGTCACGATTTAAATAGCGCTCGCCTGAAAATGAGAGTATCTCATTCATCACGTGCCTGCCCATTGCTACTTGTATGACGCACATGAGTGTAAAATAGATATTCCAATTTTCACTGACACTTGTCCTTCTCTATACCTGTTAATAATCATACTACATACGCAATCGACTCTATATTTGCTTCCACGTCGACCAGGCGGCATAAAACCCCACAGGTATACTACGTCACTCATACAAGAAATTTCACATACCACATCGACACAGAAGGCGTCGTTATAGAATTCGGTATACGGGCCGTACTCCCCATTCGTTCCCAGCTCAAAAGTGACGCTCTTATTGACGAGTGATGTGAGTATCTGTCAAAATACAACATTTTGTTTTCTTCTTCTTCAGCATTTGATGTCGTGAAATATGACGCTGCAAACAGGCTAAACAGTTCAGAATGTACAAGAAGATATATTTTATGGCATACAATACAATACGAATATTATCGGACAACATATAGGGATGCAACATGCGACACAAAATCTGAATTCTCAATATACTATAAAAATGTAGATAGTATATATATATGTATATATACACACACATATATATATATGTATATATACACACACATATATATATATGTATATATACACACACACATATATATATATGTATACACACACACACATATATATAAATAAATAATTATTCTATAAATATACAAATAAATAATAAATAATATTAAATATATATATATTTAAATACAGATATATATGTATATATATAAATATACATACATACATACACACACACACACATATATATATACATATATATACATACATACACACACACACACACATATAATAATATATATACATACATACATATATATATTGAATATACAATATATAATATAATAATATATATACATACATATATATATGTGTACATGCATATGTTTTATATATATATATGAACAAATAGTATATGTATAAGTATATATATATATATATACATACATATATATCCATATGTATAGACATATATATATATATATATAACCATACATACATACATACATACATACGCACGCACGCACACGCACACATAAATACATACACACATATATATATATACACATATACATATATATTGTATTCTTCACAATCTGTTAGTCTGTGCAAGGAATTGTTTGCATATTTTCAAACCCATAAACGTCAAACACGATACCTGCGTACATATACACAACGATGTATGAGGACAGCTACAGTTTAATGAATGGGGATATTACTTTATATTCCAAAAACTGATCTTGAAACTATAAGAACTTATATGTGAGTATGCGTGGATGTCTTATGCGTGCACCGTGCGTACGTACAATGGCATGTATAATTGGCATGTAAAACTACCTTTTCGGTCATGAACAGTTTATCTCCCTCCTTCTTCGGCTCCAGTTGGAGATCAACGCTCAGAGCAGCAAGCATTTTGATTCTCATCCAATTCAAACCTAAAGAAGATAGAGCAAAGAAACATAAAGCGAGTAAGGAACAACGCGTCACGTTCCGTAGTTACTTAACAGGTCCCGAGATGCACACCGCAATTTCGACGGGATAAATTTTTAAAGGTGTTTGTAGCACTTTGCTGATCTCGATCAAACACATGCATTAGCAAAAACTAATATAACCAGTATCTCGTATCACAGATAGCAATAGTGCAGAGTCGAGAACTCGAGACTCAACCCTCGTGAATCGTGAGTGATGGGCGACAGAAGCTACTGTATATTCAGAGAGAGATTAAAAACAAAATTAAAAACATCATTCATAACGTGAAACCCTACAATCTCCAGTACCCAAAGTCCCAAACCTGTGACCGCCAAAATGCAATGTCAGCAAAGTGAGCAAACTCGCATTCATAAGTTCCGCCGCAGCAAGAATGTGATGACACTTCGATGTGATGCATAGTATTCTTCATAATAATATAAATGAAACTGGTTTAAAAAATAGACCGACTACCTCCCATACCTAAATGAACTTTTCGTACCGTAGCTGATACTGACGAACACGCATACTGTACTGCGACGGGCTCATAGCTGAGTTCAGTACTAAAATCGTATCTATTCATAGATAGCTAGTTAAATAACGTAGTGCAGGCCGGAGCAATGCTAAAGAAAACGATAGGCATTGAAATATGCACGACTGCTATGTTCCTGAAAAGAACGAAAATTCTATGCGATACTTACAAGGTAACATTGTGTACTATCTTTAGAATTTTGGTCGAATACGCCACAAGGTGCAGGTACTCTTAAAACAACAAACAACTCTACACTGAAGATCTAGTTCTGGAAATCGAAATGCGCATCCATAGATCCGTATCTCTATGCTGTACATATCTGATGAGTTCTACCTTCAATTTTCAAATTCGTACTTGATGCTGTACATATCTGATGAGTTCTACCTTCAATTTTCAAATTCGTACTTGCGATATAACCACTGGGAGTTACAAGTATGTTGCATCACTTACAATATGATCACTAATTTCAGAATACAGGCAACATACATACGTTAAATATCACACCTGCATGTTTCAGCATATCTACAATACTCTCCGATTCCTCCTGGTCCAAACTCCTCAGACCTTCGAACTGTTTCAGTTCTGATAGCTCAACAGGACTTGAATATTTTCGTACGTTATCAAGCTCAGTAACCACTTGGCAATTGCCTACACACCGGCTTTTAATTTCCCCACACGCGCACATCTCTGTGTCCGATCTTATTGTGGTAACTCTGTTTTCCCCCGTGACGTTTCCAATTCCTTTTTTCCTGTCTTGATCCGCCTTAATCGCGTCTGCCAGTTTGTAAAACGACACACTCAACATCTCTGTGGATTTCCTCGCTATCGAATTTCTAGCCTCAGCCCACATATGGTGAAGAGCAACAGCCTCCCCATCGGTACTATGTATGTCAACATCGAGATGATGTTTGGGATTGTAATTGTCCACGCATCGCGTGTATGCGCCGCATATGCAGAGATCGGCCACTGTTCTATGTGTATGAGGTTGTGTTGATGTGAAGGTTCTTTTCTGTGTAGTTGCGTGACCGGCAGAGTGTGTAGATGCATGGGTATGTGTGGTTGCTTCTGATTTATGTCCAAAATGTCGGTTTATGTTGTTTATATCTTCAACAGGATGTTCGTCGCATATCTTTGAGCCATTGTTTGAGGAAATATTAACCCCATCATCCAGTTTACTGGTTATTTGCAACCACTGGTGTACACCTCTAGCGCTTGTGGTGAAGTAGTGGATCATGTTCCTAATTTGAAGTTTGGATCTTGCCTTTGATAAATTGGTTTATGACTCGTGTACTCAAGCCCGCAGTAGTAGTGTATGTATGTATTCAAATATATGACTATCTATATGAGAATTGAGATGTACTGCATAAATACAAGTCTCAGAGTTTGTGACGACAGAAGATGTGTTCTATTTAAAAAAAAGAAGGTTTTGTATTGATTTAGAGTCCATATGATATTTGTTGCTGTTTATGTTTAGTATAACGATTTTTCAATTTTCAATTTAGATGCGTATTTATATGATGACTTGCTTATTATATCGTGTTCGCTTTACTTTTTATATATAGAAGCGTGTCGAAGAATGAAGATGTAGCAGGAAATCAGAAACAATAATACATATATTGACACAAGAAGAGCACAACTGATCGGCTATTTCTGATCTGAGTACAATGTGTCAATGCATATGTCATTTGACTATTCACTAAATGAGCATGTATTTTTTCAGATTTTTTTAGATTTCATTTATAAAGGTATCTTTGTAAATAAAAGTATGTATAACTAATACATTCATATGCAATTCCTGTAGGTTGAATGCGTGGCCTTGAGCCCGTGAGGCGTGAGTGCGTGACGGCACTTTGGTATTCCTTTATTTTGTGATGACGCACTGTGTGTAGACACGGGGAGTAGCCTTTCTACAAATGAAACATAAATTGGAAAATCAAAAAAGCTGTGAGCCCAGGCCCCAGGGCCCCGGGCGGCCGGGCCTGTGACTGTGAGGCTGTGAGTGGGTTGGACTGTTGGTATAAATAGTTTCTCTGAACTCCTCCAATAGTTTTTTTTCCGCCGCAATTTATTTTAAAAAACAAAATGTATTCTATATTATTTAAAAAATATATATATGTAGGAGTCGGCAACTCCTAATCGGGAAAATTCGGGATTCGCGGGGGAATCCGAATTTTGTATTATTTTTTGGTCTGGGACCATTCTCGAAATTTCAGTGCACAATGTCGAAAAATTGTGGCCAATGAATTTTGATGAGTCATCATCACATGACCCTTGCGCAACGACTAAACGTAGAATTAATGAGAAATTGCGAATAGGTTTAGAGCTTAAAGTTCGTAGACATTACGTAGACATTTAGGCTTAGTTGTAGACCTTTCGACCGCTACGGGTCTGTCGAAAATTGTATAAATAGGGTAGTATAATAGCTTGCAATCCTCAGACTTTAACACAAAGGATTAAGAAATATGATTTTTGGACTCGGGGCTTTTCGGGTTTGGCCAAGGATTTGTGGAATCTTGGGATTGCCGGCCACGATCAAATTGGGATCAGGACAGGAAATTAGGGTCAGGGATCTTATAATTCAAGTTGCTGGAAAGCCCCTCTGTATCGTACCCCTTAGAAGTACTCTGAGGCAAATACTATCGTAATTCAAATAGTTAGTTTCATTATGGCTAATGCAGAGCAGCAGTGGGTTACAATGATGGAGGCGAAGGTCCAACAGACGGAGGCTGCATTAACGCAGCTTTAGCTTCAATTAACCGAGGAAAAAAATATAGACCTTGTGGGGTTAGAACCAATCTCAACAACCCAGACGTGTATGATGGGAGGGCAGATGTGTCTTGCGTTTGCAAATCGCTATATCAAATGGAACAGATGTTTGCAGCGGAACGGGTTGCAGCCGGACGTGATGTCGAAGAAGCAGTGAAGTTACAATATGCTAGTACGTTTCTTAGTGGCCGTGCATTGTCGTGGTATCGTGAGAATGCGGGGCGGTTTAACACTTGGGGCGATATGTCTGCCGGTCTGCAAACTATATTCTTGGCACCAAATTGGGAGAACGACTGCCGCGAGAAGATTATAGTAGTACATCAGGTTGGTTTGATGCGTGTATATACTGAAAGGTTCCAGGAGCTACTACTCAATGTACCGCGCATTGCTGACGAGGTGAAAGTTACCATCTTCATTCGTGGACTGAAGGATCAGCTGAAGATGGAAGTTCGTCTTAAACATGAAATAAGCCGGGCCTCCACATTAGACTCTATGTATAAACGTACTCTTAAGCAGTACGCAAATTATAAACGTACTCTTAATAGTACGAGGAACTTGTAGAAATACGGCCTCCGGTCAGTCTAAAATATCAAGATCAATTGAGATAATACATTGGTTTTTATTTGTATTTTAAATAATTTAATACAAGACCTTTTTCCAATATTTCCAAAGTGTTCTAAATTCACTTTGATGGCTCCAATAGCCTGGGTATTTGGTATGACTCATCTACTTGGACCTATTTGAGACATTAGTAGATGTAGGATACTATAAACTAAATTTTATAATCTCCGAACTGCTACTTATAGATTTTGGTCCTCCCGCTCTTTTTTTAACTTTTCTTCAGATGGAACTTTATTTATATCAGCTAATGTATTAACGTAACGTGACTTACGTTATTATGTCTATCTACAAATTAGGCATGTGGTT
>NW_014040428.1:76486-98869 GCF_001186125.1 Sphaeroforma arctica JP610 | reverse complement strand
TGTCCACGGGTTTGGGATTTAAGGTCCCGGAGTTCGGATTCAAGATTGGTTGGTTTTGCACAGAGTTAAGTGAGCATTTGGTGTATGGTTAATTTCCATTGGTCATCAGTCAAAGGCTCCTTAGAGATGGGCCCATCATTGTTCGCAGTAACAGTGTTTTGTCAACACCGGCCCGAATTGACTCAGGACATATCTTCCATTGTCGACTCACTTGGCCCAAGCTTCAAACGGGAATTTACTGACCACTTCTTCCCATCAATCTTTCCTGAACCACTGCAGCGACTATGAGAGCCATACCATATGTTCATACATTGTATCATACATACTTGCCATTTAGAAATAAAATAATATTATCCCTATGAGAGCCATAACATATGTTCATACATTGTATCATACATACTTGCCATTTTTGCAAAAAAAAAAATAGTATTATCCCCATGAGAGCCATACCATATGTTCATACATTGTATCATACATATTTGCCATTTATGAAATAAATAATGTTATCCCTAACTACAAAATACAGCCAATATGCCTATAAAAATCATTTGATAGAACTGCATAATACAGGCTATATGCCTATGCAATCCCTATAATACAGCTGTGAAATACTGCATATTATATTTCGTAAATATAAATATACAGTACTTTACATGGCATATTTCATAAATATGGCATATTTAATAAGTATGGCATATTTCAGAAATATGGCATATTTTAGGAATATGACATATTTATAAAACAATATGGCATATTTTAGAAATATGGCATATTTATGGCATATTTCAATTTTCAAATACCAAATATTATTATTTTTGCCATATTTCTGAAATCAACACGCGTATTACGTATTTTTTTCCAAATTTTCATATCATATTTCATATTATATTTTTTAGCGTTTTCAGTGCATATTTATTATTTTAAAATAATAATATGCCAATTTTTCGCCATATTTATTATCGAAAAATATGTGCTCCTCTGTCAGGTCTTGGCCCGCTTGGGTCTTGGGCGATGGGCGGGCGGCGGAACGTTTTCGCAAGGGTTGTTCCGCCCACCAACTGTTATTCTTCATAACTGAAGTCGTGTGGGTCCTGGGCCTGGGCCCTGGGGAGAGTGGAGAGACTAGATACTGGAGATGGGCTGCCCTAAATACCTCTGGAATTTGGATTGATTGATTTTGTTTTGGGGTGATTGCTGATTGCTCATTTCAAATTTTCGTCTTTTCAGTTTTGAATTTTCTGTTGTTGACTGCTGGGGGCTTGGACCCCTTCTTGGGGTCTGGGGACCTGGGGAGGCAGTGGAGACTGTTGGGGAACGTTTTTGTAATAGTGTTTGATGCCAAAAAACGTAAACGTAAATATAGATGAGATCTGCTCACGCAAGCAAGAGCGAATTGAGTGCAAAAGTATGTAATATTTGTTTAAATTGTTTTTTTTTGCTTTTATAAAAATGAAATGTTCGGGTGGCTGTGATCAGACTGTCTGCGAGCGAGAGATTGAGTTCTCTGACCAAGGGTTATATTTAACTTTTTATGTGGCCTAAAAAGGGGGCTCAATACTGGAATATCGATTGGTCAATAAAAATATTTTTGGCGGTAAAATTAATTCTCAGGCTAACATACTTTACAGTGACATAGTCAATGACAAGTTAAATATCATATCCTCTGCTTTTTTTTGAAGACTTGTCTAGTGCCTGTCTAGCGGTTTTCTATTATGATATTTCTGCACGCGGAACGGTTACATCAATAGTACATTCGCTGAAGTGAATAATATAAAGTAGCCATCTCCGCAT
Organism: Sphaeroforma arctica JP610; assembly: GCF_001186125.1. NCBI lineage: Eukaryota > Ichthyosporea > Ichthyophonida > Sphaeroforma > Sphaeroforma arctica. Next base: position 97,078 of record NW_014040428.1, on the reverse strand, counting down.
CTAAATTCGTATTAACTGCGTACTTTAGCCCTTCCAGTGACATTATTGAGTTGTGCCGACGTGATTACATCAGTAACTATGGCGAAAGTGAACGAAATCGTCTACGGTATACACAATACTGAATTAGGAAGTATCATAATAGCCACCACGGCGAAAGGCTTATGCTGGCTGGGATTCATGGTGACCAAAGAAAATGGTGCATACAAAGGTGATGGCTATAGCCGCATGATGCAGTTCTACCCTGAAGCAACCGTTGAGGCAGAAACCAAGTGCGCATGCACACTTCCAACTGCACATGCAACCGCGGACTGTGGGAGTTGTTTTGCATCAGAAGCACAAACGCCCACCGCCAAGCTTCTAGCACTACCCCTCGATCTACGAGGCACTGCATTCCAAATGCAAGTGTGGGATGCTCTGCTGGACATACCCTGGGGAGCCACTCGCTGCTATGGTGATATTGCCAACCAAATAGGCAGGCCCAAGGCAAGCAGGGCTGTGGGTACAGCCGTCGGACAGAACCCCGTATCTATTCTTGTGCCGTGTCATCGCGTGCTACAGAAGTCCGGTCAGTTGGGTAACTATGGGTGGGGGTTGACGCTTAAGGAGTCTCTTCTGAGGCAGGAGGGCGTGTTAGTATAGAGCAAATATAGATCACCTTGTATTCGTGTATTGCAGCCCATGTGTGAATTTTTGAATAGAAGAATAGCTTATAAATACGCATAATGACTCTTACTTCAGCCAACTGCTCCGCAAAAATTGCAATCAGAGAGTTTGGTCAATTTCACAATCAGATAGTTTGCTGAGATAGTTCATTCTTTAACAGACCGGTGCATTGCGGCTCCGGGCTGGTATGTAGCTGCCAATACAGGAGGTTGCGATTGGTTTGTCTATGCAGACAACGCGTTAGCAGCTTGATTGTAGAATTTTAGAGGGGGCTTAAAAACCCAGCAGCTGGATACTTCATTCTTATTGATTTATGTTTTCAAACAATGTGTACCTGTACATAGTATTCTTGTGTGCTGGTATATATGGTTCAATTTTATTGGTTTTCGCCATAGATCGGTGTACGCTTGACTACGTACATAGCAGTTCTCTGCGCAGATTGGTACACGTTCTTCACGCGTGCTTTCTACGTGTATCATTTCGCAATTGTCGTTCTGTCGTTCTGTACTTAGTGGGGCACGTAGTTCTCCTCTACTCTGAAGAGTGTCGGTGATGACTATTACGTGATATATCGCTATGTCCATTTAAAAATTGAAGCCAGTGCAGTTCCAGTACACCTGCGATCGCTACAATAAACGAGTTATATCTTCCTTTGCAATACAACCGATCAAGCTTCAAGACTGATGTGCTGGTCGAGACATGACTAAATAAAAACCTGGGCACAAATAGTGAGGGTGAAACATTCCCAGAGAACACACTTCCACAGCGATTCATGTACCTTGATAGTCCTTTTTATTTGATTTGATCTTGAGCTCTTTGGTGTCTGATACATGCATGTCCCCATCACAGATAAGGGGTGCGATGTTGTGTCGCCGTGGACACCTTTCGGTTCTCTAACAGTCATTAGACATCACCAGACGCCATGGCGTGCTGCAGGGAGCATTGTAATAGATAATATAGGTTAGTTGTAAATCGAGGTGCCTTTAAATAAACAGTTCCGATTGTACAACCTTTCGGGCTATATTATTGTAGAGAGTATTCAACAGAAACTCGAATCGGTATCTGTCTTCAGTGGACACAGTAGGAGCTACGAGGAGAACTAAACTACAGGTAGCAGGACAATTGCTCAAGCCTGTTATCTTGCAAACCTATATTTAGACACTATGATCCACATCTGAAACAACATACAATATATCCCAGCGTGTACACATATCATATACATATTAGGTCTCGACACAACAAATCACACAAGTGCACACTCACCTCAAGTCCATTGTGGGGTTTCTTAATCAAATCCGTTGCTGATTTCCTGGCATCCTCAGTAAGCGGAGGCGGTCGTGCGGGTGGACCCTGTATGATGCTCGTGGTAGACTGGTTGTTGATGGATGATAAGCTGTCTCCTCTCATTGACGAGGGGTCTTTTTTAGGCCTCGACGCAGGCCTCGCTGGGCGTGCTTCTCTGCTATGGGACGGTGTATCGGTGCGCGTGGTGCTGTTTGCGACTGCTGGTGTATGCGTGACTGGTTGTACCGAACTGTTCGTAGTGGTATCGGACTCGCCGTCTGCGTAGATTGTCCTGGACTGTGGGGTGGACCGCAGTCTCTGCTTCAAGAGCACCACATTGGGGTCTTCGCCCTCAGTGTCACTCCTTGACTGTCCATTCTCATCTCCACTATCTGCCTGGCTGCGTGTGGAACCGGGTACATGTGCCATGGCAGCGAATGAAGGCGTGTATGTAGACACGGGCTTATTTGCCCTATCCCCCGAGCCTATGCCCCTTAGAACGTGCTCTAGCTTCTGGGCCTCCTCCTCGGACATGTCGACTAGTTGTGATTTATGCTCCCTGCTCTCTCGCTTGTCCTTCACTTTCAGGTTGAGCAGGGATCCGGCGCTGGAAAAGAGACTCTCCGTGCTCGAGCGCAAGCTGTTCATGCTGCTAGACAGCGACCTACGATAGCTCTGCCTGTCTTCCTCGTCTCCCGTGTCTGTATCTGTATCCTTGCCACTGCGATTTTGGTTGTTCTCCGAAGGCTCTGCACCAGCAGCGTGATGTGTGTGCTTGTGGGTCTTGCGCTTCCGCTTGCTGTGGGTTTCTAGGCAGTCGTCGCTGCTCGTGAGGGGCACTGCTGCAGTGCTGTTGAAGTAGTCGGGGCTGAAATCAGTCTCATCCGCTGACGCTAACCCCTCAGCACTGCTATTGTATCGCACGTGTGCCTTATCCCCGGAGCGTGTGCCCCTTTTCCGGTGCCTGTCACTGCCCTGGGCGTTGTCTGTTTCTTTCTTCTTCGCCAGGAGGTTTGTCGTGCTTGTGCGTAGCTTCTCTAAACTCGCCGAGAATGACCGGATGCCACCCTTGAGCTTCGCCTTAGACTCCTTGTCTTTACCCTTCTCCTTGTCCTTCTCCTTGTCTTTCCTTCTCCCCTTCTTCTCTCCCTTCGACCGGCCCTTCCTGTTCCTTTTGGGTGTACTACTGCCCTCCTCCTCAGCACCACAGCCGCCAGCTGTTGGGGCTGGCCGTGGGTACACATGTAGTTCCGTTCGTATGGCCGTCGGTGGACGGGGGCGTGTTGAGGTATACTGGGGCCTTGGAGCACTGTGTATGGTAGCATCGTTAGTATCCTGGTCTATTTGCCTGGCACTCTCTTGCTTCTTCATGGCCAGTTGTTCGTCAATGCTCAGACCCTGCCTGGCGCTTCCGCTCACGCCGTTGGACTCATCCGCATTTGCATTCGCACCCACACTTACCGTGCTTTCGGGTCTGCAAGCCGGTTTCAAGGCAACCATGGGCCGGTTAGTATCACTGTCGCTCTGGTCTGATGGACAGCTAGGTGTTAATCGCGATGTCAGGGCTTGCGAGGACGTGCTCGCATTTGCCGTGTCGTATGTAGGCCTGGCCGCTTTCAAGTGGGGATTGTGACTCTGGTGGAAGCCATCCGTCGAGTGATGCTGGTCTGTTGGGTTAGTGTTGTTGTGCTGTGTAGTGTGTTGGCTGTGGGTCTCTCTACCGTCCCCTGGGCGTGCTTTGGGCGTGTGCGCGTCTTTCGCAGAGCTTCTATTCCCACTGTTGACAGCACTTGGCTTCACATCTGTGCCATCGTGCCTACTATCCTCCAGCCCACCCGCACTGCTGCCGTCCGTGGTAGCACTCTCTAAACTGTGTTCCTCGCTGATTCGGTCTGTCGTATCTGCGTGCCTGCCTTTCCTTCTGTTCATATGGAAGAGACTCCTTTTCTTGTGTGTGTGCTTTACTGAGGATATATCTCCATCCACGTCCATCCCATTGGCCTCCGATATGTTGTCGTCGCTCTCACTCACAGTCATACTCCCCGTGGTGTACCCCTCGGCATCACTCACACCATCGCCCTTCTTTGACCTGGACGAGTCCTTTTTGCTGAACAAGGTCTCGGTGCTAGACTTGAGGCTCTCTAAGCTGGCCGATAGCGACATCAACGACCTACTCCTGCTCTTGCTCTTGTCCTTTCCTTTGCCCTTCAGTCCCTTTTCCTTCTTCTTGTGCCCCCCTCTGCGACCCGCTTCCTCGTCCGTACTCTCGCACTCATTTGTAGTGCCCTTATCGCCTTCTCTAGAGTGTGCGGTGGTACGCTGACCATTCCACCCACCACACCCTAGCCCACGCATTTCATGACTATTATGTGCCTCCACCGAGTCTTCTTTCGACGGCTTGGGCGGCACGTTGCTGACACTGTCGCTGTGCACACGTGTATACATACCCTCGCTCTCACACGCCACCCTCTCCTGTTGCGGTGGCTTTGTCCGCCTGTGAGCTGGCGAGGGGACGCGCTCCAACATATCCGTGCCCAGTGATATCTGGTTGGTCGTGTTTGTCTTGTTGACAAGCACCGGTTGTGGCGTTGATGTAAAGTCCACGCTGCTGCACATCGACTGGGGTCTGGATGTGGCCAATGCGGTGTGACTGAGTCTGCTTGATCTGAGTGGTCCGGTGGGGCTGATGCTGTTGGGTATCGTTCCCGGTTGCAGCGCCCGCACCTGAGGGGGTCGTGAGTGTGTGGATAGGGTTAGTTCGGTTTAATGCAGAATAATAGTACACTATAACACATCCCAACAAGCGCTAGATCTATACGCATACGGAAACGGGGGTGATGGACAGAGATCGTTCATCGATTCTCCAACCAAGGGTACAAAGTGGCGTTTTCGTGTCCTCGATAGTCCAATCTGGCTCAAACTCGAGAGCCATTATTACCTTCCGATTGAGGTCACACGTCCGCTTCATAGTAGCCTGTCGGCCCAGAAGTCCCGTACTCACGCTGTTGGTCGACCCTCCCCTCGAACCGTGCACTATGGTACGCCAGTGGGGGGGCCGCTCGGGCTTGTCCAGATTGAGTGAGGTGGAGCTTTTCTTCTGAGCTTCTCCCGAGAGGTCGTCATAGCACGCCTCGTCGGTGTTCTGAGCCTGTCAAGTGCCGTGAAGTGTAGCAGATATGAATGAGGGGTCTTCAACGGGACGATACAGTCCTATATTAAGGCCCTAGGCCAAGTAAAAGTTCACACCCGTCTCAGACTATTGTACGTCTTCATTTGCGACAAACAACAAGCGTATCAGAACCAGCAAGAGATAGAAACCGGCCTGTAATCGAGCACTACGTCGACACAAACCTCTTCAACACAGATGCAATATGGCATACCACACATAAATGCCATAGCCAACGGGCCACTCGAACTCTCTTACGTACATCTCTGATAGCCGAGAAATCCGCCTTCTTCGCGAGATCGAGAAGGTCGTCAAGAGCGCCGCTGTAGGTTTCGTCATCGTACCCTGGATATGGTGGTGCGAGAGGTAGGGTTCAGAAGGTTGTGGTACCGTGATAATCAATTTAGGTACCTGCATGAGACACAGATACATGCCAATGATGTATTCAATAGCAACCGTTGTACAAGTCAATAGTATTTTTCTGTCATGCTGAGCGGAATGTATAGATCACGACTCTACACATCCACGTGTACACGAGGTCTTTCATCCTAATCGCTTTCTATGGAGAGTGACGTGTGCAAGCTCCCGTGTGTGCCATCGCACGCAAACACGCAAACACACATCCTCAAGTGTAACAGGACAGTATAAATTCCACAGCAAAGGCGCAACCAGCAGTAGAACAAACACTGCACGAGCACATCCCAGCAACATGCACAGCTGCAGTCCACATGCATCCTTACGCACTCCTGCCCATGACACCAACCACTACAACCCCCACGAAACTCATTCCGTCGTATACACACACACACACTCTCTCTCTCTCTCTCTCTTTGTCTCTCTCTCACACTTACACATACACACCATGCTCTCTTTTCTCTCTCACACACACTCACACACACACACCATGCTCTCCTTTCTCTTGCTTTTGCCGGCCCTCCTCGGTCACCGCGAGGATCTTCTTCTTGGCCAATGTGTGTCGGTTGTAGTTCTTGAGCCCTCGTACCGCTTCATCACCGGTTTCTTTCCTGGACAGCTTGCTTTTGCCCCCCAATTTATGGGCTGACAGCCTGTTCGTGTACTTGAGCTTCTCGCTTTCGGCCCTGATGGTGCTGCCCTTAGCCCGCAACTTGGCCGCAAACGGCAGTGGTTTGTCTTCCTCGGTCTCGCTGCCGGCACTGTCTTTTGAGCAAACTATTTCTGCGAGAGCAGAATGGTTACGATGTGTTACAAAGGGTATGTAAAAGGACCAATGATATGCCTAAGTGGCTGGATGTGCACTACAAATATGGTAGTTGAACTAGTGCATCCAAATGTGTGACAATTAACACACACCACCCCCTTCTCTCTCTCTCTCTCTCACACACTTTAAAGGACTGGCCGTTGCTGTCTTTCGTAATAGAGCATCTCACAGATCCATAAGCTGTAGTCCAGGGCCGTGAATAAACCCCGCTCTATCATAGTATACCATAGCTAACATATGCACTATACACCTCGGACTGTGTAAAAGATATAAAGGTATATGAACACACGCTGCCAGGCATGGTTCGGTGGAGTACTCAGGACTTACCAATGAACTTAAGGTCGTCGTCTGGAACCAATTGTATCTGCGGTGGCGGTGGCTTGTCCACGGGTTTGGCGACGGGTGGTTGCTTCCGCTTTGCGGCTGTGATAGAAGGAAACGTTTGAATGCACGTGAGATTGCGTGAGAATATAAACTTCGTTCGATAAATGTTGATCATAAGGTATGTTGCGACAAAGTGAAGCATTCTTGAAGGCCTAAGTTCTCGTTTCGGTGTAGTACTGTAGTATGCAAGCTTTGTGTGGCATAACCAAAGGAATGACGTACCTTTCTTAGGCGCGTCCGATTTGGCCTTGAAATCCTCAATACTCTACGTACGACATGATAGATAAAACCAATAATATTAGTAAATACATATAAAGACTAGAAAACAAAACTAAAAAACAAAAACAAAACGCAGCCGCTATTCCAATGTTAAATACGATTTGTGCAGCACTTGAAGCCTGGTAGTTTCAAGACAAAGAACAGACCATCAGTGACTGTCACATTTACGAACGCCACACGATCGCACCTGGATAGCCTCGCAGAACTTCTCTTTGAATTCGTAGAGTATTCCAAAGAAGGTGTCGGGGGTGGCACCTTTCTCCGGATACGCAAGATATTTGACGGTTTCGGTGAACGTGGTCTCCATTTCCTTGAGCAGCTATTTATAAAGTGTCGTGGTGTAGGTAAAACACTATTTATAAAGTGTCGTGGTGTAGGTAAAACAATATTTATAAAGTATTGTGGTGTAGGTCAAACATTATTTATAAAGCGTCGTGGTGTAGATAAAATATAATTTATAAAGTGTTGTGGTGTGGGTAGGTAAATCTTTCAGACCAGAGGGTCAGTGGAGGGACCATTCATGTACAAGAATACCGCGCGATGAACAGCTCAAACTCCGTATGCATCTATTGTATCTAAGCACTGATAGATAGGCTGTATATTGTGGGGGGGAGCAAGCTCCGCTGCCCCAACCGATAGTACGACCGTTAAGTGTATTAGAACTGACCGCCCTTGTACACATTCAGTAGACCTAGAGGTAACACTCGGCACTAAACAATACAACATGCGAAAATTCAACCAACACCACCACCACCACATATGGCCCGACACACACACACTTTCATCAGCTTAATCGGATCTTCTTCGTAGATGTCACAGAATTCGTCTTTCACGCACTCCAAGAACTGCCGCCCGCCAATGGCCAGGGGACTCTCTGTGTAGTGCTTGATCTCGGCCTTGAGCTTGCCCATGCCTGTGCTCAGCTGCACCACTTCGGACCGACATATTTCAATGCTCACCTGGTGTGTACGAACGAACGGAAAGCGCAGATCAGGCGCGATAAAGGATCGTGAATATACTCAAACCATGTGAAGAACAGAGGATATATGCATCTGGGTATAAAATAGTGGATATATGCAAATGACTTACGATTAGTGAATATATGCATATGGTTTAAGAATAGTGGATATATGCATATGTTTAAGAATAGTGAATACATGCATATGGTTTAAGAATAACGGACATAAGCAAATGGTTTCAGAATAGTGGAGATATGCAAATGATTTAAGAATAGTGGATGGATGCAGGTGTTTGACCTATGCACTGTATCTTGCTAGCAGCTCTCGCCCTAGCGATAAGTCTTCGCCTGTTGAGCGTCTATCACCATACCACCGCAGCGTTGTTTTCTTACTGATAAATTAGTAAGAAAGCCTGCGATGTAACTGGATGATAGTCGCGTCCCTACAAAGAACAGAGTCACGCACTCACATCTATGGTACACCTCACTGCAATAGTTTGTTGCTTGCCACGGGTGGGTTGAACGTGTGTATCTACAGTAGCGCATATACCACTCTGTGTGCCAGGCAACACGTCTCGCCAAAGTGTACGCCCTGTACCGTATGTACCTTTTTGGCTTCTTCCAATGTACTCAGCTCGGACGGCCACTCCATCACACCCTCCCACTTGGTCTGCAGCTGCGTGATGATGTAGTGCAGCACACTATTGCTTTCCGGTCCTAACGTATGCCCCTCGGTTATGCATTTGGTGTCCAAGAGCTTGGCCAGTGATTCTATCGTAAACCCGAACGCCCCTACACGTAGCAAGCGATAGGTGAGGACAGGTAAACAAGTGGATGCGGCGACCTTGTGAATGGGAAACTCAGGCGCATGCTATCCACAATCTTATGGTAGACTAAGAACTGCACTACAGAGATGTTGCTATGATACGAGCTAAGGATCAAAAACAAAAACACAACGGTATTACAAACATGTGTACAAATTACCAAGAAATGCTATACAGAGATGTTGGTATAATACGTACTAATGACCAATAACAAAAACATAACGATACTACACTCATATGTACAAATTATTAAGCATTGCAATACATAGATAATACTATGATTTGTATTATTATCAAAATTAAAAACCCAAAGTCATTGCACTGATATATACTACCAATCAAGAGCTACACTACAATCATATGACACGATGATGTACTAAGTCCTCTCGCAGGTCATCAACAATAAGACCGTACCTCCCGCGGCCTTCCCACCGTTACAATAGTTGCCATAGGCCAAGATGATCTCGAACAACTCCTTCAGCTTGACACTTTTCTTCAGCTCATGACACGCATCAATCACCGCCTGTATATCGGGTTCTACCTGATCCATACGCTCACGGAACCTGCACTCGTGTAGCATTGATTAGTATGTGTGAGTACAGACCTTCATAATCATTGACACTGAACAGTTCAGTACGTGTGAGTAAAGAACTTCGTAATCACTGGCCTTCTGGATCAGTACGAGCTGGATAGTCACCGCATACACCGCCAACGTGAACAGCAGCCCTTACTTTATCTTGTAGATCATCGCAGACAGTCGCTGCGAGTATCGGGGCACCTTGATGGTTGCCATGACAAACTGCTCGGCCCGTCTGACTTTGCTGAGGTCTCCCTTGTATTCCGCGATGGCCTTTGACTCGCTCTGTGCTTGTGGTGTGTGGTGTGTGACAAGGTTATCGAATAGCCCGAACCGTGACGTGGGATTTAATCTCTATTGAGAGGTGGTTGTTCCGTTGTCCCGGGTCATCTACTGGGTATCAGTAGCGTCGCCTGCGAAGCTATCTGTATCTGTACTATGCAACACAATGACCAAAAGACGTTGTGTATGTTGAAAGACACGGCAATGCACTGTGCGACAACCTGGCGCACAAAAAAAAATATATATATATATTTTACGACAACGTAGAGTACCTAATTTACGACAATCTGGTACACGCAAATGTGGTGTCAACATTGGCGCGTGTCCACTTACGTCTTCGAACTTGTTTATATCAGAGAAGCGCTCCAACATCTCCAAGTCGAGCACGGTGTCGTCCATGTTGATGAATGCCTGTACAGTGAGATGTGTGTGATGTAACAGCCCTGAGCATACTCGCCAAAGCGTGGCTGCACACTGATGTGTTATACAGTCTATCGGACAGATGCTTTCGCACTTGCTCTTGAGCATAAACCTCAATCACTTGAAATAGTATCGATACGGGGCATATAGTAAGGCAGCTCAGTTGAGCATATATTTTTCTACATACTATCTAGAGAGTGATAGCGATGAAGCAGTCAGACTAGCGTCACGCTTCACTACATAAACATTTGTCACATGCGATTCGACTTACCAGAAGCCACTATTTCTCTCAAACCCGCGATACAAGTCATACCTTACAAACAGCATACACTGACATAACAACTTACAGAATGCGTACAACAGGTACACGGACCTTCTTTGCAATGGGATTTCCAATACTTAGGTATATGATACTCACCTCGGTGATTGATTCAAAACTGAGCGTCACTTTAGACAACATGATCTCGATGGCATTGGAGGTCTTGTCGGTCAGCATCGTAATCTGTGTCTTTTTCTCTGTGACAGGATGAGAAGCAATAAGTTTGATTCGTATTAGCCTTACATTTGCCCACCCGAGTTAGCTTATTCGTTGTTCTATGACATGAGAAGTATTAAGTTTATTTCATATCAGCTGGCCTGGAATTTGCAAACCCGAAATAGCTTCTCCACCACGACTGTTTACTACAACTAATCGTCCTCTCGTGCAAAGGCCCTCACTATAGCAGCACGCCACACAGTGCTTCCACTAAATTTGCTGCTTTGCAGAGAGAAACACACACTGGACGACCTCGAGAGGCGTGTACGGCGTCGTATACTTGCCCTAACAATAAGTGATATATATATATATATATATATATATCCCTAAACCCTGCACTCCTCCGTACCTTTGACCCGCAAGGTGCCGTCTTGCACTAGGTACACCCCCTTTGATGGTACTGTGTAGACATTGTCGCTTGGTAGTCGTCCGATTTTGTCGGACATCCGTCGCTCCTTGTCGGATTGTTGGACATTGCTCTGCAGTACAAAAGTTATACGAACAAATTACGATGTCAGCATAGCCGCCGCTTTGGTTGTGGTGAGACGACAGATGCGTTAATTGGCAAAGCAGAGAGGGATTCCTACATATAACTGGTTCATGTACGGGTCAAACCAGTGAATGTATGGGTCAATTAACCAGCCTAATGAGTATATTCGCAATTGCATGCCCCTATATTCTATCATCGCATAAAGTGTGACATGACACGGAAAGGATATCACTCACCTCAGTGGCCTGGGCTGCCGAGTTACCCGTGACGAACTTCACTCTAACCATGTGTCCTTTGATACGCACATGCCACCATGTCGGTGCGCAGAACCCTGTCAGCTGACTGGGCTTCATCTCCGCACTCATCCAGGTGCGTTTGGTGTCCCGGTCCTTTTCTGTGGGTTCAGGTGCACCTTCCGGTGTGGATTCGAGCTCAGTCTTCAAGCCCTCTGCCTTGGCAGTTATGGGAGAAGTGCCTGGGGTATTCACTGGAGTGACTTCGGCTGTGTCTTTGAGAACCTTTACTCTATTGCCACCCGCTTTCCCTACGAGGATTCATATAATAGAGCGTATACGTATACAAAGCGTGAGAATAGATTAACCAAGTCAGTGTGCGTCTGTATTGTTTTGAGACGCATGGCTATTGGCTAGGCCTGGCAGCGCATCTGTATCCCGTTCGTCTCTCGAGCAAGACATAGAACAACACCACTGACCTGTTGCTACGGCGATTGCAATGGAGGTTAAACCGTACTGCAGAAGTGTAACACAATTAGACCGCAGATCAAGCAGACAACTCACACACAGCCAACACCAGTGAGACCATACAGTGTGCAAGAGGGTCTCCGCAGACACTCGTATGTGGTCGCAAACCTTTGAATGACACGAGATAGCCTCATAGTTGCACTGACAAACACAGCTGCTTACATCTATGTCTACGTGTGTGCCTCACATACTTCGGGGCGGGTTGCCCTGTCCACTCTTCTTTTGGTGTGCCTTGACCTCTTCCTCAGAAAGCGGACAGTAGTATAGTTTTGGGACACCCGCCTCCTCTTTGCATCGGAAATACAGGTCGATGTTGCCCTCTGTACAGTTTCGAGTTGTACCGGGGAGGTGCACGAGTATGTGTGAGGCTCTATGTGTCATTGGGTTGCAATGGAGTCGAGCTCAGGTGCACAGGTCGATGATTCCACTAGGGGATGTACATATACTACAAAGAATGTACAGGGAGTATGCATTGGAGTGTAGGCTACTGGGCTTGGGACCCAAACGGTCCGATGGAAGAATACGATAACCATGCACCCCTTATACCTTCTTATTTGTGTTGAGCCCCGGTTTCGAAGCGCTCTACCCAGTTGGCGAAGTTAGATGCAGGCATCCGACACCACATGCAACATGCACAGATAACTTGTACCATGAAAAGGTCTCTATATTAAAAAACCACTAAATCTAGTACCATGAGAAGTGTATTTATTAACAAGTCACTACGTCTAGTACCATAAAAAGGTCTCTATATTAACAAGTCACTAAATGTTGTACCACAATAAGGTCTCTATATTAGCAAGTCACTACATCTAGCACCATGAAGAAGTCTTTATAACCACTACATCTAGTACCATGAAAAGGTGTTTGCAATAACAAGTCACTACATTGAATGTATATGCGTGGTAAAGACGTCGGGACACGCTAATCATTATAAAAGCTTTGGCCACTGAGTGATGCAAGGCTTTAGTCATACCCTTGAACTCGACTACTTTGACGCGGCTTTCAAAGTCGGTCTTGTCTATCTTCTGCAATGCTTTTTCATCGTCCACGTCTTTCCAGATTGTCCCTTCCAATTTGCTGTACGGCACTTTGGTCCACTGTGAGATGTGAATTTAAGTTTTAACCACACAGTGTACTCACAATCCAACGGGCTGCACGTGCAGGTGAGAATACAATTCTATTGGATAGGCGATAACTGTCGGCGTCAGACGTTGTGGATGGTTTATAGGTGCATGCCCAAGCAAGTCATTGCTTTAAACCAGTAGCACCTTTATACAAGCCACTCACTCAGTGGGTTTGCATGTTCTCTTTGTCTGGATTGGCTCACAACGGGGTATGGCATAGAACAGCATTAGGCCATGACATGTCTTCACAGCATCCGACACACACTCCCACATACGTACACACACACATGCACACACATACACGCACGCACACACATACGCACACACACACAAACAATCACACATTGTCAGCTCGTAAGAACCTCAACCCAACCCAATCCAAGTCATCCCAACTCACATTGATTCCTTTGAGCTTCTGCGTGGGCTCTATGCGCTTCTTTTTGGGCACGGCTGTAAAGCCAGCCATGGCTTTGGGTGCGCCTGGGGGCGGCGGTGGCCCTGGTGCACCTCCGGGCGGTGGTGGAGGGGGAGGAGGACCACCTGTGCGTGCAGCAATGGGCAATAGGGGTAGCAGGGTTTAGGGTTTTGCTACATGTGGTTGATGGGGGGAAAACCCCTAAACGCTAAGCCCTATTGTGCCGGAGTGGTGGTAGGACAAGGTAACGGTCCTTTGGTATGGGTACTTGAAAGGCTCATGTCTTCAACCGGAGAACAAGAACACCGACATCTCGCTATTGGAGTTAGTAGTGGACAATCACTGAAGGGTACCTGTAGTTTATCCGTCATATATCGAATACTTTAATAGATATATACCCTGCACGTGGGTCTGCCATCTCACCTGTCGACCCGTACAGGAAAAGGACTGGGTAGAAACTGGTGTATCGCCATCCAAAAACATATACACATACACAACGACACATACTTCACGCGTGTGTGCACCATCCAAACACATACATGCCTACACATATATACACACTTCACGCGTGTGTGCACCATCCAAACACATACATGCCTACACATATATACACACTTCACGCGTGTGTGCACCATCCAAACACATAAATACCTACACATATATACACAATCCACGCGTGTGTCTGCTAGCTTACCTCCTGGGGGTGGTGGGGGTGGTGGTGGCCCAGCCATTCCCGGTGGCGGCGGCGGTGATGGCGGTACTGAGAGTGTGAGATGAGAAGATATGTGAGCAAAGTACATTGGTTTGGTCTGTGTGAGTTGAGTTCAGAAATTATCTCAAAGGACAGTTTGAATACGAGCCGTAAAGGCACATGTGTATACAAAAGCCCAGTAGAACGCGCACGGAGAGAAAAGTGTATGTGTGTGTCAACACGCGGCACCATGCTGCGATGTTGTGATGCACTTCGGAGCATTCAACGTTAAAGAGCTTAAACACCAACAACAGACTCAGTCGCATATCAGACAATGTGTAGCTAAATAGCTGAAACCAGAGACGGTTACGGATAGACTCACCTCCGGGTGGGGGCGGTGGTGGTGGTATGGCGCCTGTGAAGGGGGGATAAATGCCTACTCAGGGGGGGTGGGGGGGGGGGGATGAAGTGAAGGCAATCCAACAGTACCGATTGACTGGCAATTGCATTAGTACACAAATCTTATGCTATACCTACTATGGCTATGGTATACCTACTATGGATACGGTATACCTACTGTGGCTATGCCACATTCAGTCCAGTAGCTAATAGTAGGTATCCATTACCGCCTTGGTGGTATTGTTAAGCATGTCTGATACACTGGTCAAGGAGTCACCACTCACGAGTAAACGAGAGGGCCAATCAGTGCTGAGTGCATACGAGAGACCGGCACTAGCGCTGATGCATAGGTGTGGCATGACAGATGAGTAAAACACTCTTCCAAAGGATCATCCTGTGCGAGCCCAACACACCCACCCAAACAAATAGATATGTACGCAGGTAGAAACAAGTCACGACATCTGAGGGGACAATGGTAGCATCCCACACTCAACCAGGAACAAATCACAAACAAGCAAATACTAAAGCGGCGGATATGACACAAACATGCATGCAAGCACTCAGCCAGCACCCCACACTCCTTCAGTAGCACATCACACACAGCACATACCCCCAGGTGCTCCCAGAGGTCCAATGGGTTTGGCTGTCGCGCCAGCGCCACCTGCGACTGTGGAGGAGTCGGCCGAGCCGTTCTTTTCAGAGCCATCTGTGGCATTCTCACCCATCTTTTCGCCTGTGAGTGGATCCAGGCCCTGTTTGACGCGCTCGTTTTGCAGCTGTGATAAGAGGTGGTGCCACGGTCCAAAGTGTGAGTTGTTTTTGTTTTGTAGGAGCGAAAGTTCGGTATTATTGGTACGCGAAGCGGCGCGTCTTGGGTTTAAACCCCTAAACGATTGGGATGCGACATATCAGGGAGGTGACTAGTGTGGGAACGATGAACTGCGGTGGCCACAGGCCACATTGCAGCGGCTGAGTACACTGTGTAATATAAACTGCTACGCATGCCATGTAAGCATTTCAATTCTGCTAGCAGTGTTAAACGGAATGCACGCATTCAGAAGGAATATATTAAACACCATAATAACCATTTCAAAGCCGATTATATACCGATCACACATCAAGTCATGGTACACCGGTCACATTCTATCGTGTACAATCTGTCGTTATACACTAAGCCATGTACTCCTTGCCATTATACAGGACAAATACTTGCTAAACTCATTATATATATATATATATAAATATATAAATGTATAAATATATAAATATATTAATATATATATATATATATATTTGTGTGTGTGCACATGAAACCCACACCTTGGCCTTCTCTAGATCTCCGCTCAGCCACGTGGGCCACAACGACTCACCGGCGAGGGCACTCTGCACCTCGCGCATCTTGCCGTCGAAGGCATTCATTTGGTATTCTAGATCCTTCTGTAGTTCTTGGGTCTTAGCCTGTATATGACAATAAGTGGATCGATGTTGAGCCGATGAACATATGCGTAGAGATTCTTGTGCTCAGACTAAGTACACTGCTACCAGTGAGGGTTTCGCATGTAACATGGTACTACTAACTTGTAGCAAATACAGCAGAGCATAGACCCTTTCCTTTGAGTGCATGCACGGTAAAGCACACCACTTGTCCTCTCCCGGTGTTTGCTTCCGTAGACTCACCTTCTCCACTTCGAGTTCTTTCTCGTGTTCCAAGGCCTTGGTCATCTCCGAGACATCCAACTTCCAGTTCAGGTGAAAGTCGGGGTCGGCCGCATGGGGACGCTGCAGTACAACAGCGGATATGATATTGCCAATCAGTTGCATATACAGCGGACACGCCTGCGGGTCTGCGTAGGGAATCAGCGTGAGGTCTTGCAGCACCTTCTTCCACCTGCACGGTGTGAGAGGAAGGAATAGGTAGGTCAATACATAGATCATGAAACACGGTGCGAGAGGGAGAAATAGGTAGATACATAGATCATTGAACACAGTGCGAGAAGAAGCAATGGGTGGGCCACTACATAGATCATTAAACACGGTATAGTGAGTGAGTGTTCGGCTCTCGTCTGTTACTTGTGGTGCGTGTATGTGGTTGGTTGATAGCTGGATCGGTCGTGTGCTGCGAGTGGTTGGTTGATAGGTCGCAGTATCAACGTATACCTCCACTTCATACCCAGTGGTGCACGAGGGCTTTATGCAATTGCTTAGAGCCCCTACAGGCCACCACTCCGCAGGAGAGACCTCTCGTTAAAGCAGGAATCTAACCCCATGACTAGTCGTGACCGACGACAATCCAGCCCACACCACAGAGTCACTGATTACCCATAACTTGTTAGACGGGTACATATACCTACACTACAATGACACTGTGATTACCCATGACTTGTTAGACGGGTACATATACCTACACCACAATGTCACTGTGATTACACGCACACGGGTCTACCTGCCGAGCAAGCGTGTACGCGCACAGCTCGTGATAAAGTGCATCGTTAGGGCACTTACGGTTTGAACGCGGGGGTGTTGAGGCACTTCTCGTTGATAGCTGTGAACATGGAGAGACTGTCTGAGGTGTCTGCATCTATGTACTTGTTACTCAGCTGAACCTGTAGGGTGTACGATTTGGGTTTTAGGGTTACAGGGTTTAAAGGTTAGGGTTTATGGTACTTGCGCCGAGCACTGCACGGGTCATGCTGCGTACCTTTGAGAACTACTTATTTGGCCAGGGTGTGAGATCCACACCAAGTCTGGTTATGTACAACGACGAAACCTTCTACACACAACGGTGATAACCAGAGTCAAAATAAACCACAAACTTAGCTAGACTCGTAGGCATCTGTCATTCAATAATACGGTAATGCAAAGTCAATGCACATTCCACACCTACACACACACCATCTATACAGCTGGCCTATGCACTGTAACAATCTAATACGTTGACGCAAAGACACATCACCTATACTGCTGAAGCACGCACTACACCAATTGAAGTTATAATTGATCTCGGTAAACAATTCATACCCTGTCCTCCTCGGCGTGGCGTTCGAATTTGACGATGTGGAAATCCAGATTCTTGTTGCCGATAGTTTGGTTCTGCTTCTTAATCAGCTGTCGGATGGCAAGAAGTAAAGATTGGTGCAGAAATTAGGGACACATCTGAATATGCACAGAACGCGTACGAATTGTGAGCGATCGTGTGCACAGTCCAGGCGAGGAATGGAGTGCTGGGATATGAATACGTAAAGCAGTCGCGATAGTATATGGAACAGAAAAGTCCGATATACATCGTTAAGCAGTCTGGTTGATATATCGAACGTAAAACAGTCCCCGTTAATATATGAATACGAAAAAGAGCCGTTTATATATGGAAACATACAATAGTCTCGTTGATAAAGACTTGTAGTCATCGGTTAAAAGAACGATGTACACTCCTACGCACAATGATTGACGCCAAAGCCATACAAACTTAAGCACTAAAGCGCCAGGAGACAGACCTAACTACACTCTGAGAACGTCTCAGAAACAGGTGTTATATGCATAGCAATTTACAGGAAGGCGTAGAATCAAACATGTATGCGACAGAGAAAACACACAATACATAGTACAACACACTCGGCTGACAGATAGCACACAACAGCCAATCACAGATGCACATGCAGAATAGTCCACCACAGCCAACAACCCAACAACAGGATGCATATACCCATCCAAGCAGACACAAAACATTTCAGTGGGAGAACCTACGCAAACGATACATGCTACAACACACGTTACAAACAATACATGCCACAATGAACGCACAGGCTAGCAAATAGTAACGAATAGTAACACTACTCACCACAACACACCAAAACACAACACTACGCAACACACAACAACACACCACAATACAACACTACGTAACACACCACAATACAGGCCACCTGACAATCAGACGACCACACTCACCGCCAGTGTGCCGCCCAGTCTGAGCTCAGTCAGTTCTGTGCGCACGTGCACACGCAACAGCAGATCGGACGGCGAGTTGACTAACGCGTTGAGAAACTGGACCATGGTGAGGCACACGTCTGCGTACGCCTTACAGAAGTCTTTCAGCTGTGCTCGGGATAGGTGAAATCAGGTAAAGGTGGTTGGTAATGAGTTGGGTGTGAATGGTGAAGTCGGCTTAAAGTCGGGTTTTAACGGATTGAGTGTGTATGGATTCGCTGGCTGTGAGCATGGACGGGCTCTGTCATTGGTCCTCCGAGCGTACGGTTGTCGTCTTGATGAATGCGTTTAGAACAAAGTCAGCCACTTCTATGCCAGTATAAAGTGGCTCAGCTAGCGAACGCGGGTCGTGTACATAGATCTCGCACAGCTCAAGGCAGGCAACCTAGTATCGTCTGCGAGTGCCATGTCATACATGATGCGAAGACTCAGCCCGCGTGAGGTAAATATGGCACTAGACTTCATTGGGGTCTATGGGGTAGTGGAAGAGCTCCCTCTCCACCTGTGGGTGCCTCTGAGATGTGTGACGACTAGCCGTTGGCAAAGGAACTGGTGTGGTGTGGTGTACAATGAATTGTATCGAAATGGCAAGGCATTGCTGTCGCACTATTGGCGTCGTCTGCAAAGGTTCGTCTCAGTGCTTTCCGGAACGCCCGACATCTCATACCAACTGGCCAGGCACGAAATACCAGCCTTGTGTGTGCCGTGCACATTGGTGTGTAGACTTAATCGCACCACATAGGTAGAAAGGGACCACGAGGCTTAATAAAATGCCGCGCATATGCGCTAAAAAATGAATCTTACCTCCAGTTGCGATGCCGCACTCGCGAAATTGGCCATAAATATCTGGAATCTGGCTTTCTCCGCTCGGATTTGCTTTAGATCGGTGAATGCTGAATAGGAATGCGATGTGAGAAGAAGGACTCAGCATATCACTTTTTGGGTTACAGAATCAGAACCCCTATGTCACCGCCCGCTAACTGACGACAAAACTGCAAAGACACTACGCTATAGACTGATGCATACGTTACTAAACACAAAGCACACAACGCACAAATTACTTACGTGTATATGCCATATTTGTGGCATATGTTATTCAGATGTTTTGTAGCGGTATCACAGCTACGCCAAGATGCTGTAGACAACAAGTGAGTATTCACTTTAAATCGAAGTCTGTATATATATATATATATATATATATATATATATATATATATATATATATATATATATATATACATATATATATATATATATATATATATATATATATACATATAGACATACAAACATAAGAAAACAAACATCCAACGAGAACGGCCCTTTACCGCGTGGTCAGCAGCGTGCTATTAAATCTGGTCAAGGCATTGCCTTCTCCAATAGGCGCAGCTGACAAACTTGCATGTCACTCTGCCAAGTGTCAATTTACCAAAAGATGTCAATCTGACTATAAGTGTAAGCCTTACCTTGAAGCACTTGTCGGTGACCGCCTTCTAGGCAGCACACAGCGCCCAGCAACTCAAGGACATTCTTCTTTACCCGCACGTCACAGCTATCAAGACACTGTCGTTGGAAAAATACATGGATATAGCAAGTATGAATACCTAGTTATGGCATATATGATTACATGGATCCAGAATAGTGACGTAGCAACCACTGCACTACGACTGTACACTATGACGAGGATGTGGTTGATTTCCTTGGCCAGCAGTACTTGTCAGAGCACTCTCCAATGCTTAGCGCGGCCCTCACTCGGTCTAAAGACGTAAAGACGGGTTTTGTGTCATTTATGAAATGACAGTGATAGATATACCAGAACACGGAGGATGCATATCACTGTTCTGCCATACTTGGTGTTAAGGGAGTTATCCGATTCCGCCTGCGGACAAATCCGAATTTTTGCCCATACCCACGTGCCCTTGTACTATTTATGCAACTTATCAATGCAGTCGCAAGCAAACGTACTATATTCTTTCCACACTTCAACAGAATTCTAATGAACTATCATATACGTACACAATATATATATATATATATAAATCTATATATAGTATATATAGTATATATATATATGTAGATATATACATATATACATATATACATATATATATATTTA
>NW_014040428.1:72476-75040 GCF_001186125.1 Sphaeroforma arctica JP610 | reverse complement strand
TATATATATATATATATATATATATATATATAATATATATATATATATATATATATATATATATATATATANATTATATATATATATATATAAATATATATATTATATTATATATATATATATATATATGTGTGTGTGTGTGTGTGTGCGTGTGTGTGTGTGTGCGCTGGTATACATATTCTATAGCATGTATCAAAATATATGTCATACCAACGCGATGGCTAATACGCCTTTGTCATCCTCCTTATTGTCCGCATCCACCAGCAGACTCAACATGCCCCTCTCCACATTTAGCAACGAGCGTAGACCTTTCAAGAACTCGTACATCTTCTGACCCGTTTCAGGAGTGTCTCTGCGTATGCGAAGAGGATACAAGCGGTTATGTTGAGCGGTGAACATTGCAATGATGCGACTGCAGCACTATAGCACACTGGGCGTGTGCAACAATCACTATAGTCCAAAAAATATGTTGCCAAGTGTGGCTGTGGATGTATGTCTGATAGTGATTTGTTAAGGGTTCTAGCGGATTGTTCACACTGGGAATTCGGCGTCGTTGCAAAATGACACAGGCTTTATGTTGAACGAAACAGACTAGATACACGCACTTATAAGACAATAGACTTCGCATGACTTTATATAACTCTTGTATAATTCATGCTATCTATACGAGACATCACTTTACTTACAACCTTACCCTCCTCTATCAAAAACGCTCCAAAAATAGCACAAGAATATTTAAAACCCGCAAATGATGAAAAAAGAGTGCCGCTCGATAGAGTGAAACATATGCAATGGCCAAGGCAGTCACTTCACAGTCCAAGGGATATCAACCGAAGTAATGAACCCCCTCGTGCTGGTACACGCACGTTGGAGAGGAATTCCAGCACTTTACAAGAACACCACAAGGATCTGAAACAGGGCCATACAAACGTCTCCGTTTCAGATTGATATGGTTTTTGCGCAGAGTGTAGAAATGCCTCTCTCAACGAGAATATGTACGCACAAGGCTTTCCATTGCCTCGTCTGCTATCCGCTGGACTGATAAGACTTCGCGTTGTCTGTTACGTATATTTCACTCCATCGAGCAGCATTGCGGGCATTAATTCCACCTGTGCTCGTCGGAGCGCTATCGATGAGATCGGTAACCATACTAGACCATGACTCTCGAAAGAGAAGATAAAGCAAGAAATTACCTAAACGACTAAGGCCATTAAAAGGGCCTTAATCAGACAGAGCATTCCCCGCAACACACTGAACATACCTGTCCTGTCCCGTTGCCAAGCCTGTGAGTATATTGAAAATCTTCCGCATGCCACCTGCCTCGATAAAGGAGGTGACCCACGCCAGCCGCTTATTCCCCAATTCAACACGCATCGAACTGAGCATCTCCAGCGACAGATCGGCGGATAGAAAGTCTACGTATCGCTCGGCTCTATCGGCGGTATCTCTGACCTGTTTTAAATGGAGGATAGGGTTCAGGTTCTAGTATCGAGGGCATAGGTATGCCCGTCAACGAATGGTACAAAATGGGAATACAGGTATGCTGAACTTTGGAGGTGGTGATGTCTCTCTATTTAAAACAGGTAGTATCCCAAGCATACATTACAAGTCGCTTATGTTTTACCCGCGGCAATCAATCAGACCTATACTCGTGAAATGGAAATATACATACACATATACTCGTGCAGGGACATACATACACTCCAGACAGGCAATTCCTTCTACATTCAGTGGGAGAGAGTATGCAACACACATATGACATAAAGCCCTATTTATACACAACGTTCGCTTCGTGTCAGTCTCCAGTTAGAGGGTGCATGGTGACTGTGAGTGTACGAGGCTGGAGTGCTGCATAGCATACCACGGGCTGTGAAAGCGCAAAACATACAGGGACAGTAACAAACGCCCCTCACTACACAACCATATCTAACTTAAGACAAGTGTGTATCCTGGCACGATAGTTTTGAATGGCGGCTGCCGACGAAAACTCTCGTACCAGACGTAATCGGGTAATCGTGTACATGCACACCGATAAACAGGGTTCAGTTTAAGTGGTTTGTCTGCACACATGTCTAGTGGGATCTTTTGACCCAGTATTGAGCTCTCAATACTGTACTGCAGACTCATACACACGGTCTGTATTGAATCCATTTGTTTGCATGCGCACACTTAAACTGCATGGTAACTTACATGCCGGCTGCTCTGTTTGTCGCTTTCATTTTGCTGCAACAACTGCCATTTGTGCTCGTATGACATCGTCTCGTTCATTTTCGCAATCTTGTCGTCGGGAATGCCCAGTCGTTTCTGTAGCATGGAGAAGAATGAGCAATGACGGATCGATACAAAGCAACATACAAACGACCGAAAGTCGACATCTGTGTAAACGCGCTCAACTGTATCACTTAGATAAGTTTCGATTTTTCAAAAACATGACACTGGTATAAGTTGCGAACAATACCTTGATTACCAGATTGATATCACAAGTATCCTGTGGCATATATGTACAAACGAGTAAAAAGTACGCATATATATATATATATATATATACATCCAAAAAAGAAACT
>NW_014040428.1:64261-71016 GCF_001186125.1 Sphaeroforma arctica JP610 | reverse complement strand
GTGTGCGATTGTGTGTAGTTTTGTTTATATTACTTTTATCCACATGTACACAAAGTTTCGAAGTGTGCTATGATCATATAGTTGTTGTGAGATCACGTACTGGTATCCTTTCCAAAAGGATTCCAACGTAGTCATATATTCATTAAGTGAATCACTTTCATATACACTTACAGCAAAATCAAGCAACAGCTCGTCTATCTTTTCATCTGTTGGTCTCGCTCTCAGGGCCTTCCCACCCGAAATATCGTCTAGTGAATCAATCGTGTTACCAGATGTATTGGCTAAGTTGTTCGCCGACCCTGCGCCCATCATTCTTGCAGACGATCGCGATATCCGGTTGGCCATTTGGGTCAACTTCGTGGGCTTCTTGGTTTTAGTTTTGTTCATCGTGCCTGTACTGCAACTGTCGAGGCCGGCGTGCAGAGACCCGGCCCTCGAGAGATCCTCGTTGGAGGTTTGGTTCCCCATTATGCTTTGATTTGTTTCTATTTAGGCATGGATGTGGTTTACACTATAAACTAAACTTCGTTCTTAGTGCGCAGCTTGTATGGAATATGGCGATCACTATTTTCCGCTCAGGGCATCTTGATTGAGATATATTGTGTGTGTGTTGTGTGAACCGACATGCCGTGCAACGCAAATCTCAGCTAGAACTATGGACTAATGGACATGGCCGCACTTCCGACTACTTCGGTGTGTATGTGCACGTTTATCCGATTACGTATTAATATCTGTTGCGACTCGCGAAGCAAAATATTACTGACGCTCAAAACATCAGGATGGTGTTTGTCTGATCGGTTGTGGTGCAGAAATAGCGGCCTTTGGCAGACCACTTTTGAATTGTCCAATTGGATGGCGCCGATAAATGATATTTTGTTTTGCTTTTTCCGAAATAAATCCCAAGAGTTTATGAAGTATCATCCTATCAGACCGGCATCAAGGCTGCACCGTGCACCTTGGCATTATGAATACCGAATTGCCGATAGGCGGGGTCATTGTCTCACACATCTCTATCAAAAATAAAGAATAACATATTAACATTTTCTCCTTTATAGTTTCTCACAGAACGACTATTTGTTTGGAATCACACGTTTTACGAACTTCCACAGTTGCAAGCCGTAAAGTGACCAATGAAGGGCTGGGCTTGGGGCTTGAATGCATACAGACGTATATGCACCGACTAACAACACTCCCCGACCGAGATATCCGTCGTGCCACTGTCGTTTTAACCTCCATTTTTCTCGTAGTGTAGTGTAGCAATAGCCACTGCATGCGTGGTTTACCTTTTGGCTGACGCGCAAACCGTCTCGTAGTATGTTTACGTTGTGAATATGCACGTTTTACCCGCGACAGCCCATCGTTGCATGCTTGCTTTTCAGATATGTATGATTGTGATTGCTTTGTGTGGGACATGTATTAGGGATATGGAAATAGACTTCGTCTTCTTGGTCAAGGCAAACAATCCCTGGAGAATGCAGTATCTACTGACACCAATAAACATTAAAAACTCCGCAAGTTAATCTATATTGTGGTTGCTAGAGTAGATGCGGCTTGAGAGTACATGCTTCATTCGCTACATAAAATCGCTGTAAATTTTTTTTTCCCAAATTCCCACTCGTTTAAGATTTACCTGTTGCCTATTTAGGTCAATAGGGTGAAATAGTTTTCCGACTTGGTATTAGGAGCACTTTGATGAGCGAATTGTTAAAATATACAATCATGCTCTACCAGAAACGACTAACCTGTAGTTTTGAATCGTCGGTTGTCGTGATTATAACCATCGCAACATCCAGGACTGTCAATTCCGATAGCGACGCTGAAAAAAAATGAGAAGCACTTGCCAGCTGCCCACAGTTACACCATCGAAAAAGAAAAAGTACCCCTTCAACCGCCCAGCACGCCATCGCTATGAAATACATCGAGCCGAGGCACCTTTCTCGGTATACTATAAAATCCGGGCTGCGTCATCAAGCTTTGAATCAGGATTCGCGCCTAATTTCGATGCCGAAAGGGTATACACTAAATACTGGTAGGGTTTCTGATCGGTCGAGATACTTTTCCTCTGTTATGCTATCAAACTACTTATATAGGCAGACTCGCTATTTGTAAGTGATTACTAGCATTTGATTACCTCGTACGTTGTTATCTGAAGTAGTCTTTAGGAAGACTCAATCTTAGATGGCAATGGCACTCATCACGATGTTTACATCCTCTGTCATATCTATGAATATTGCCAGGCCGTAAAAGGAACATGCTTGCTTTCATATTTGTCCCTGTGACAGCGCTGATCATTTGTGATGTAGTCTCAAGCTCTAGTATGTCTCTGCTAACACTCATTTTCTGGGAGTGGTCAATTGTGATGTCAGAGCCTTGACCCGCGTTCAGTATTAAATTAACCACGAATGAAAACTAGTCAAGAGGTTCTTCATGAATTTATACACAAGAATACTCTGTGAGATATGTTTCGCATGCGTGTGTATCGCTAATCAGAAATGCCCACATTATCCTAAAGCCCATCGAGCAAAGCACAGGATATTTTCCTTTCTGTCGAATTGATTTACAATTCTTATTTGTACGCAATGTTACAAGTGACCTCATCTTTTATTGTATGACATCAAACGTCGGCCTATGAATCATGGCAACGGACGGATGGTGACGATCAGGACCCACCACCTCAATACAGCTGGCGGGGAGCAATAACATCGCATTATTTTCAGTCCCTCTTGATTTCCCTTCTTGGATTCCTTTCGGTCATTCTCATGTATAAACTAAATAAAGACACTGTCCTGGCTTTTTCTAATCACGGAGGTTCCGGGGCACAGATACGTCGGGATGTTCCCGCACGCCACAGCTGGTACAGTGCTCAGACATGCTCTAATTGGATACGACACCCTATCGTATTGATATATATTTATTGCTCGTTCTTGTAGAAACCCCCTTCTCTTTCTCGTAAAAAATAGTGTATTTGTGTAGTCACAAGCTAGGTTGATGTGCCTGCTTCCGACTCGCGCCTATCCTTTTCCTTCGCATACAGCTCCTTCAATCGCCTAGAATTGAATTTATGCAAGAAAGACCATCAGATATAGAGAAACACCAAATGGCAAATGATACATGCCATGCCACCCACCATGCACATATGAGACACACATACGTGCACATATGAGACACACATACATGCACATATAAGATACGTGCACATGCACATATGAAGTACGTGCACATGCACATATGCGACACACATACATGCACATATGGGATACGTGCGCATGCACATATGAAGTACGTGCACATGCGTGGGATAACAGTGGCTCTGAACACTCCAGCGCATTCCTCACAACACTCGGTGATGGAAAGCAAGACACTCGATTTGCCATTCTCGCATACAATGTGCTGTGATGCTGTGCACTTTGAGGATGTATGCTGGCTACGCGGCATGCAATAGAGCTGATAGAATAGAGCGTGCGAAGCAATGGATTGAGGCAACACCTGCGCACACAAGCAACACTGTGTATTACACAGCAGCGTATAATACACATGGGTAGCCAACCTGTATGTCGCTCAGCTGCAAAGTAAAACTTTAAAACCCCCTCCCGATATATTGTTCACACAGGGCCAGGAACAACGTTACAACAGAGGCACAACGTATAAGTCAGAATACAATACAAGCACATTTTGATCCAACAGAGACACAACGTACAAGTTAGAAACAACCCATACAATACAATACAAACACATACTTGATCTCATCCCTGTCGCTCTCGCCCTTTGGCTTCTCATCGCCATCTACATCCTTGACCTTTCTCGTACGTACCTGTGGATATAGTAAGATTGGGTGTATTGGTTGTAATACCGTTGGGTGATCCAGGAAAGACAGGAGCATCCGTGGAAATGCACGACGAACAAGGACGAAGTCTTCGGACTTCTCCTGGCTTTCAGACAAGCGGTTAGTTATATCAACGATGAAGCGGCACTACGATACGTGCACACCAACGCGCACAATCGAACTCGCGCTAGAGGATGATGAGGACTAATACTTCAGGTCAGACGCAAGACTGCATAGAATCTACAATAATCTTGCATACATACATGGGGCATATAGGTAATCAGAGCCGTCTATATGAGCCCCTATTTGGCCCACACCAGACCCCATTTGTAGCTCAACATTTGCAAACCCGAACACGTATATGAGAACGCGATGGGGTCACTACCACCGCCCCCACCCCCAAAAAACCTCCCTAAATCCTAAAACCCCCAAACAATGAGTACAAGCAGCAACAACACAAAACACACTCGTATATATGTGATGCAAGGCAAAGCAGGACATGGAACATGAGCACCGAGTGGTAGACACCGAACACATCCCCCCCACACGTGCCTGACTGGCCTCCAGCGCTATGAGCTTGGGCAGTTCCCGTCGGGTCAGCCACCACACAAGCACAGTGGCCGATGCCAGCAACAGGGCCCCTACGGCAAACCAGTACCAGCTGTCCTGGATGTAGTGGGAGATGTTGTACACGTTGCCGCTGCTGAAGAACTCGGACACCGTGTCAAGGGCATCCTGGCGCACCAGCTTCTCGCATTTGCCTTCTTCGTTACACTGGCCTTCGTAGTTGCCTGTAGAAAGGTACGTGGGCGTGGGCGTGGGCGTGGGCGTTTGGGGGGAGCGTTTGAGGTTGTTGTGAGAGTCGGCCCATAGGCTTTCGGCTGGTGAACGATTAAATGGCTCCCATGACGGGTTGACAGGTGTCAGGTGTCAGATGTCAGATATCAGGTCGAATAGACGCTGGGCATGAGCATAAAATAGCTCACAGGCACGATACGTCGAATGCATACACCAACGCGGGATTGTGCAAGACGTACCTAAGCATGACACTACAGTACACGCGTGCGGTCTCCAAACTAAGGCACACACACACCACCGACCCGAATCTGAGCAGGCCACACACTCATGCACATACAAGCGAACTCGCGCGTATACGTCCAAATGTGGTTTACCTAGGCACAGATGAGAAGTAGTGAGCATACCTGTGGTACTGAAGCAAGGATAACCCCCTGGATAGTAGGCACCCGGGATAGTGCCGTTGTTGCCCTCCATACCCTGTGTCTCCGCATCCTGGGTGGTAAGACACACACCGTTGAACTGGCACGATACGGCACATTCCTAACAGAAGCAGGTATGGACAGTACACGTGTCAGCAGGATACGAAACCATTTAGCGCTGAATGAGAGTCTGAGGCTGGCTTGACAGCACGCAGCGTCTTGTAGGATTCATAGATCTACCTCTACACGATGCTTGTAAAGTACAGGGTAGTTCAATCAGATCTACCTCTACACGATGTTTATAAAGTACAGGGTGGTTCAATCGGATCTACCTCTACACGATGTTTATAAAGTACAGGGTGGTTTGGAGTCAGTGATATCATGTGCTGCAGGTATGGTTTAATGCTGAGTATGATGGTAACACGCGTATTCTGGGGTGTTGTTTGTCTATTCTGGAGTGTTGTGTATATTGTGTGGTGTTGTGTGTACATTCTGGTGTCATATGCCTGTATGTATGCCTGTGTCCTGGATGCACATCCGCACCCCCCATACACGAGCACCGGCATGCATACGCAACTACACCCACAGCGCATCTCAATCCAACCCCATCCTACCCCACCCCACCACATCACTACCATACGTACGTACACATACCTTGTCAACAATCTCACAAAAATCCGCGTTATACAGATTGCACACAGATGACTCAATCGTTCGCGAGCACACGCCATCGTCCAGGCACACAAAGGCGTCGTTGCCGCACTTGGTGTCCGCTGCTTTGGACTCCGACACGGGACATTTGGGCCCATCTCCGGGGCACAGGGCAGCAGCCTTGCACTCACCTTCTGCACGGCACACACTCTCGGAAGCTAGTGTGGGTCAGGGGTTGGGTTGGGTGATTAGTATTGACTGGTACTGGACTTTGGGGTGCACCTGGACTGGGACGGAATGGGCTTGCAGCGTGGTGAATGTACGCACACGCACACGCGCACACACACGCACGCGCGCACACACACGCACACGCCAATCACATCATATCAAGACGGGAGAATAGCTACAAACGCATACCAACAACGCCGCACACAAAGACCCGCCACACAGGAGTATGTCAAACGTGTGTGCTATCCCAAAGAAGGCAACTTACCTGCTGAAGCGTAGTGTGTCCAAGTAGCTATCTCTAAACCGTTAGGGGAAGATTCAGAGCAGATATTGAACTACACCATGCATCGTCGTCCATGCACACACACACTCACACATATTATATATATATATATATATATGTGTGTGTGTGTGTGTGTGTGTGTGTGTGTATCGACCAACACAGCCGACTTGCGAGTAGATGGTAAATGACGTCAAACATGCTTGCACACACACACACACAATACACCTAATCACTTACGGGCGTAATCACAGGTTTCTGTGCAGCAATCGTCGTGGCGTGGGTCACATTGACTGACGAGCTTACAGTCCTCGGTGCAGCACGTGCACTCGGGCGACGTCACGCCCGACTCCGCACCGCCGCAGTCGCACTCCTCTTCGTTGTCCTTGACACCGTCACCACAGTATGCCTATAGAAGGTATGATAGGTAAATTGGAAAGAGAGTGTGTGGTGTGAGATTATTCCGTATGAGCTTGGCCTGGGCAAACAGTTGCGGATATGAATGTATACATATCTATATTATATAAATATATTATATAAATATATACGTATATAT
>NW_014040428.1:60494-62977 GCF_001186125.1 Sphaeroforma arctica JP610 | reverse complement strand
AATATATCCCACCAGTGAAGACAAATTGAGCCAGATCGCCTGTTGTGCGTTAATTTGCAGGTAGGCCCGAACACTTTGTACAAAAATATCTACGTGTTCGGACTGGACAATAAGATAAGCAGGTAAATTTCATCCGAGTAAATTTGCTGTATCTTTCGCTGCATCGCCAACCCAAACCAATGCGGAACAAAGCAGTTCCTCAGATAATTCACTTAACAGTATCTGTACATAGAACACACAAACCCACTACATTACATACCTGCTTTTGGCAGATCCCACCAGCTTTACCATCCTGCGCCACATCACCAACCCAGGCCAAACCAAGTGTACCTCCACCATAGTCTTGGTAGGTAAACAAATGCGCGACGCACACTTCGTCCCAATTTACATTGCTGAATTCCAAAAGGGTTTCGTTCACCAGCGGACCGGCATTGGAAACGGGATTGGGTGTGGAGTCCCACACTGCAAACGGAAAATACATTTATATTTGTTTTCAGACTATTTGAATGTATCTGGAATTTCGTATCCGATATTCCATTATAATACATGTTCATCGCGCAAAATATTTCTCTGATATTTTTGTAAGATCAGCACAGACGTGTACTGTCCAGAAATGCATCCCACACCTGGGCATAAAAGTCTTGCAGTGTCGCAACACGGAGCGAACAAGATGTACGTTGATGAAACTTATTCCAAATTGCCTACAGCGTAGTCTAGGTGCAACGATCATTCCTATCACGCATTTATGAGACCGTGTGCTGTTGTCTGACCTATAGCACAAACGCTTTGGAAGCACGTCATCATCCAATGCATTCTGTGCATCTTGCGAATACGAAATACCACAACGTTCCTGTTTTAACTCGTCAATGAACCAACCACACACCCGTGGGAATAACCTGTACACACTGCAACGGAATACAAACGCCTGTAGTAAATACCGCCCGCGGAGTGCGTATCATACTACGACCTACAAGAGCATGGTCAGTGTACACACCCACATACCTACAAATCCCTACAATATCCAAAGCCTATTTCATGTACACTCCCACATAGCTACCAATCCCTACGATCTCCAGAGCATGGTCAACGTACACTCCCACATACCTATAAATCCCTTCGACGCCAGCTGCACCGTCACACCGGATGTGGAGGAGTAGAAGGGCGTCGACTCGTAGATCTCGTTCACGTGCGTGAGCGCATTCGACATCGAGGCGATAGCCTGTGCGGAACCGCCTACAAAAGAAGCAAGTGTGTCCGTCACATCACATACGGGTAGTACCACGATCATATACTGTGCGAAAACTTGCACGCCTACCTACTGTTGTATGGCCCATGGTATGAATAGGCTTACCTACTGTTGTATGGGACGTGGTACGATTACTGTTGTATGGGACATGGGATGAATAGTCTTACCGACTGCTCTATGGGACATGATATAACTAGTCTTACCCACTGTTGTATGTGGCATGGAATGGTTAGTCTTACCTACTGTTGTATTTGGTATGGTACGGATAGTTCTTACCTACTGTTGTATATGGCATAGTATGATTAGTACAATCACGTGCACATGAAATGGTCAGCACGCATAGCTAAGCCAGTGGCTAACTAGAAGGACAATGTGAGGATCAGCATACGTTGCATAAACATATACTCTACAAGGAAAATGGATAGTCGTTGAATAAGCTACTACTAAAGAGATCGTATGGGTTCCAGTCGCGTGCCGCGAGAAAACTCACGGCCACATCCTTGAGTGAAAGGGATATACGTACAGCCCCTTCGCACACCGTATAACGGACGCACATGCATAGCACCGTCCAACCATACACTCTTGTTCGAGACCAGCATTCAAAACGGTGGCACATGTTTTCAAGCAATGGTTACTATCACACGATCGCATACTATGCTATGGCAAGGGATGTAGGGCTCGGTCAAAAGCCACGTGTAGCACGGCTAATCTCAGCTGTAGATAGTGGGCTTGTCGTGTAGGGTTGCCTGTGGTAAGGCGATGGCATACCACGGAATAGGTACCTGTCTAAACAGAGCCCCCACACATATGATGGGAAATGGCTTCCCGAAGGTCTCTTGACATGCATATTGAGAATACACGATGATATACAGTGTACAGAGAGATATACTGATGTGCATCGTACACATTTAAGACATTCATACATGAACCAATATATGTCGCATAACATCTATATATGGGTTTGCTGACTCACCACTGAAGGCAAAGAAGAGATGATCAGCCACTAGCTTCACCAGGCAGGTGTTAGATGTGGGCGATACGGCCGATTCCTGTCTTCGTTTACGGGCCAATTGGCCAGCACTGCTGTGACCAGTTTCTAGAAATGAGATAGAAAAATGAAAACAAAGGTGACAAATTAGTGTGGATATATATATATATATATATATATATATATATATATAATATATATATATATATATAGTATATATATATATGTGTGTGTGTGTNTATATATATA
>NW_014040428.1:58609-60474 GCF_001186125.1 Sphaeroforma arctica JP610 | reverse complement strand
TATACATGTATAAAATACATACTATACATACTATATATACTATATACGTATGTATATATATATATACATCCATACCTACATACATACATACACATATATATAATTTTATATATATATACATACATACATACATACATACATATATATATATATATATATATATATATTGAAGGTAAACGTGGGTGCCGTGGTTCGCTGCAGCAGATTGACGCGCGTGCAGATATAGACGTGTGGAACTCGAGAAATCCATTTTGACAGAAACTACCACCAAGTGTTGCAGATCTGCGTGCACTACTACAACAATCCGTTCAGTGCTCTAAATCACCCAACATCGCTCGACCATGATATCCCAACATGCCCAAAGGGGTCTGTGTGCCTATGGAGTCTGATAGGTCACCCCACGCAATGAAGTCAGTGTGCGTACGCGACGATAAGGCTATCGCGCTGTATGACGTGCTCCCACTACACACACAGACAGCGCCCACTGTGCACATCCAAACACATGCAGCCACATTGGCACACAGATATATCGTCCGCTACCACACGCACGCAGAGTGGGCCGTATGTACCTAATCTAGCGTGCATATCCCTGAGCATGGTATGTGCCTGCTGGCCACACACGTGTGATCCGTCGGGCACCTCGAAGTCGATATCAGACCATTTGTACGCCACTGCGTCAAACTCTGGATTCTGTGGAGGACAATCATCGCAGAGAATAGTTTAACATTCGACATGGGCAAACATAGTCTACGGTTTAAACAAAAGTATACGCTTGGGTAACCTAATAAGGGCGAGTAATCGAAGATAACAAATTAAAATAGGCATATGAAATAGGGCGCAAGTACACCAGGGTAGTCCAATAAGGATGAGTAGTGTGAGGGAGCCACTTGCATGGGTTGTATATTGAGGTGTACGTGGGCGGTTGCAGGTCTGGTCTATCCGTTCGGTATTCCTCCGCATATAGACTTGCGAAAAACCAGAAGCCCAAAACTACTGCGCCTTATGTGTGATAGTATCATATGTCTCACATAATAAGAATATACGATGCGACCAGGTGCACCAGGATGCGCAATATGTACCAAAGACATGTGACTATGTACGATACCAACACAGAAGCCTGGCTCAATACACTAAGCCTGTATACATCAGAGTGTCGACAGTACCAACAGCCTTTATAAATAGTCTCATGGTTTCGTAAGTTTTGAATACACGCCCAAAATTGTATCGGATGCAATCCTAATAATGCACTATATGCAAGGTCATCATCAGCAGAGCTCATACCTTTAATACAGCCAACAATTGGATAGTTACTACAGATACTAAGTGGCAATAACAAATCTAGAGCCTTATGATCGTGATACGCCCGGGAAACATCTCGGAGAACGTTACTGATATGCACTATATGGCAAAAAGTACGTAGACACACTAGTATTGGCGGACGCACCATACTTATAAATCCACATAGTATATAATAGGGCGTAATGTAACAATTCGTGTTCGTATATATGTAAATACCGTATCGTGATCATGTGTAAAAGCTGCACATACGGATATTGTAAAAACATCAGAGATTGAGATATAGAAAAACGAGAACTATGTGTTAGAAAGTAGGAAAAAAACTGGGTGCCAGCTATGAAGAAATGCAAGCTGATATAAGCATATGTTGCGACTCAAAATACGTTTGTGAGCAATTCAGTGGGACTGATGTGGTAAATTTTGGAAACAGCTGCCTCCTGCAATCTCCCCTCAAAGATATTGAGAATATATATATATATATATATATATATATATATATATATATATATATATATATATNTGTGTGTGTGTGTGTGTGTGTGTGTGTGTGTGTGTGTGTGTGTGTGTGT